>NW_010168448.1:0-63784 GCF_000695765.1 Mesitornis unicolor
ATCTCTAGATAATATATAGATATAATATCTAATACCTATATATAACATATATTTTATATATTAAAAATATGTAATATCTCTATATAACCTCTGCCTACTTTTCTTACTGCTGCTCCTGACCTTACCCAAGAGCCAATACCCCATTGCTTATTTGAATTCGAGTTGCTTTATTGCATAAAACATGACAGGCACGATCTGTTCGTACAGGAAGAAGATTCAAATTTCAAAAGGCTTTAAAGGCATTCTGTCCCACAAAGGTTCACGAAAAGGTAGAATCAGTTTACTCTTATACCATCTGACTGGATTACTAACCTAAAATATACTAAAGTTTCCAAAGTAATGGATCTGCCAATAGTCTGGTTACCTAGAGATCAACATTTCTCTCTGGCAGAGTTGAAGATAAAGAAACAACAAGGCATATAAAAAGGGAGAAGGAAAAGACAAATCTAAAAAAAACAGCTTTCAAAGACCGTGGAATAGATTCTCAATCAAGAGATGCCAGGTTCCTGGCCCACTACTGTGGCTGTCATATTCAGACACGAGGCTGCTTAAGAACCAGCTCAGGAGCTGAACCAACATTACAGGTACCAGCAACCCTTGGAGCAAACCCACTGCGCAGACAAACCATGTGCCACTTCCCGCACACCCCTGTCTGTCGGGCACCTCTTTCAACAAACTTTCGTTCTCATTGCCTACATTTTAAAATGTTCTTATAAATACAAAAATTCTTTCAATTCCTTTTAATTTTACATGTATCTTAACCTGGCTTGTGTGCCAAAGGTACAACATTCCTGTGGGTATGAGAACTGAGACCTGGGATACTGGAATACTCTCATTGCCAGAAGCATCCCAGTGCACAGTGTAAAAGGCTGGGCAGGAGCATGGGCAGGATGAAGACTGGTAATGCATTTTTATGCATGGAAAGTGGGTTTTTTATGTGACCAGCATTAGTTACAGAAGCTTTCCAGAAGTATTAGGTTTGGCACATAAGCACACAAACTTGAGGGTCTGGGTAGATACAGAACAAAAAGACCAGCATTTGAAGAGATGAAGTATTTTACAAATACTTTACAGTGAGGTCTTAAAGCAACTGGGACCTGCAGGTAGCATAGCTCATTAGAAATACTGGGTTCACTAAACAGTAACCATCTGGAATTAGAAAAACTTTTGAAGTAAACTATAGACTATGTGGGATCTAACCGTAATAGCATTTTTCATTAAAACACTTTCTGCCAGGTCATTCAGTTTAGAAACCAAAATGCCCAATTAATAGGATATAAATATGAAGAAACTGCTCTATTACTGCACGTAATACAGAACAGCTGTATTTAAACAAATTCAGAAAAAACAACCCAAATTAAGAACATACTGATGCCTATATGCTTCACAGACATCTAAAAAAATGCCAGTTCCAGAAGTCTACCAGAGGTACCAGTATCGCCCATGACACAGCCACAAAGCCTTATTCATGCCAAGCGATATTCTTCTGGACAATTTACAATCAGGCTTAAGGCGTTAAGCAGTTTATAAAGAGCTGTGTAGGAGAAATGCCTGATGAGCAACACTTTTTCTTCAATAACAATGTAACATCTAATTTGTCTTTGTAAGGAGGTCTATTTTTACCCCATGAGGTACTGATTTTTGACCACATACCAGATAATTAAAAACATTTTGAGACAAGCTCAACTATACACTAATTTATACTGGCATTAACAGAGTTGCACCAGCTCGTGCCAGCTTTGACTTTGGATCTCTCTTGTTCAGATGTTCTTCAGCAGACATCCCCTGAGTGTATCAGTGGTATGCCAAAGAGTAAGATAAAGTGCAATGGCAAAAACTTACGGATTCCAGTGTTCTTTAGAAATCCTATAAAGGCTGGAAAACATGATGGGAAGTATAACATTTGAATTCTCCTCTATCAAACTCATGATGTATTCATTATTCCAATAATACAGCGCTCTCTCAGCCACCTTTGAGTCAAAGGAATAAAAAAATTAACAGGAATTCAGATACCCATAATTTTGTAATTTTCTGAAGGAACAACAAATCACAGAGAAATTTCACAAGGATGAATTAACAGGAATCATTAGAGTTTTAACTCCAAAGCTAATCAGAAGAACAACATGCATTAATGGAACTAAGTTTTTATCCTGTAATTCAGATCCCAGAGCACCCTCTCTTTCCCCTGAGCACTATGTCGTTACTCACTGAAGCCCAGGTGCAGACACTGCATTAATGCTGCAGCTGCGGAGGGGAAGGGAGAGCAGACAGACTTCCCAGCGCCCCTCTCCCTGCATCCTGTGACTGCAGTCAGAAGAAAGAGAGCAGTGCTAGAATAGCAGAGGAAGGAGACAGGGAAAGGCCCAGTAGCTGGGCTGAGAAAGGGAGACGAGATCTTAACTGTGGGGAAGGTGCCAGTGATAATGATCACCCTGGGGAGCAGCTGGGAAAACACTGATCTAAATTATGCTAAAAATAAGTGTAGACCAACTTTGTGCCTGGACAGGTCACCTAGCATAGTATGGAGATGCTACAGGCCGTGAATCCTATCTCCTCCTCACATATGTTTCATTTAAATCCTATTCATTTCCCTTCTTCCCATTATGCAGTATGAAGAAAACAGGCTATGGGTTCCATCACCTGTAACCAGACATCTCCTTACAGAAGGAAGTAGAAAAACAAGAATGCTGCACAATACTGTGCTAAAGAGGGAGCAAATACGTCCTACGTTGTCTATCAGTCTGAAGGCCATACACTGAGTACCCATCACCTATGGTGAAGGGCTTAAGTCTGCTTGGATACTGTTTAAGGGTTCATGTGGCTCAGAACAGCAGATTTTGTGGTGTGACCCCAGATACATCTAAAAGATATTCACAGAGCTCAGAACTAAACTTCTACTGCAACACACCCTCTTCCATAGAAATCCAGAAGACAAGTATTGAAAGCCACATTACATAAAATAACATTTACATCTAGGGGGTTGCTACGTTTGAAATCGAGACTATGCATTCCCATACAAACAGTAACCTCTACCACTGACCTGAAAATGAGGGCTAGAGACACACTTGGCAATTTGTTTAAACAAGGGTTCCTGGATTTTGACAAACTGTGATGGTTCGATGACATCCAGGATCTCCTCCAGCTCTCCTAGGAACATGACCTAAAGACAAGGAGGGAAGCATTGAATAGAAAATCTCTGAATCGTCTTCATCAGCAAAAGGCTGGTAACTCTCAAATTCTACCAATTCAGGGAGAGATGGAAACCTCAGTATGGAAAATCACCCACAAGAATTAAGAGACACCACAGCACGTGATGTCTACCTGGAAATGTCTAAAAATTCCCTGCCTATTACACTGTAGAACAAAATAAATCTTAATATTAGCACATCACTTACCTCTTTCTGACTGCAGGTTTTTGGCCAGAACTTCATTAAACCTCTAATGACCTAAATTAAAAGGAAAAAAAAAAGTTAGATTTCTTTACTTTTCTCTCAACAGGGTAAGCCATTCATGATGCAAAAAAAAAAGTATGAACGAAATATTTACTGGTTCTGTCAGCGAGGGGTCCTTCTCCAGAAACTGTACTATGCAATACGCCAGCTGTGAAGAGAGAAAGATTGAAGAAAATTGAGTTAGAACATTTCGACTAAAAAAACAACTTTTTTAAAAGACTCAAGGCAAGATGCTGTACAGCTTTCTCAAACTGCACCCAATTTTAAACTGAGATGCATAGTTTGCACCATGCGAATTTGCTCCAAGTTCAGTTCATAAGAAACAACAGAACACACCACAAAAAAAATCAGAGTGACACAGTAGACACACAGTAAAAATGAGAGCAACTTGGAATTCTAAGTACAGTCATACAACCAGTGTTCTGAAGCTTCTGTTACTCTCTGAAACTGCGTCATTTTACACATTTTATACATTGGCAAAATCATGAAAGCTCTGGCAAGATGAGCCGACATAGCTAAAACCTGGAACAACACACTTAGAAAGCACGGCTTTATCAGCAGAAGAAACACTGCACTACCTGAAAATCGGAGAGAAAGGCAGCAGGTATCGCTTATCAGAGGAAAATAGTGAAAACTGAACGTATAAAAAGATACATGAAAGCATAAATGCAGTGGTAAGAGATCTGTGAAGGAGAATGTTACAGATTTAGCCAAAATGTGGGTACAAGTATTCAGAAAGTTGGCCAGGGTGAAGAAGGGCCTTGAGAGCACAAGGCCAAGGAAACCCAAACATCCTCTTGGGAGAGGGAATGGGAAAGGCAAACTTGTGAGAATGAGAAAGCAGCAGAGAGGAAAAACCAAGGAAAGAGTTTAACTAATAAACAAAATCCCCAAAATATTACAGATGCATGGTGCACTTTTAACTATCTAATCAGAACAGAAGCAAGACATTTATCATACAAAGAACATTACATGAACTTTAAAAAAAACCTACTGTGTTCTTCCCACATTTCCAAACTCCCACCCCACCTTTCATGTGCTATTCCCACAGCAACCTTAATTCTAACTCAGCAGGAAGTATTTTTATGATTTCTACCTGTGCATGGAAGAGCGATAAACTCCTGACGGTATGTAAAGGGATCAGCACCTTCACCAGAAACTGTTTATGCTCTGCCTTGAGAGGTAAAGCAAAACCATTGATAATACTAGAAATCAGAAGAGAAATATTTGTTAGTGTTATTATCACAAAAAACATTCTTCAGGTCTGAATAAGCACTTCCTAGATTAAAATAATTTAATAATTAAGAGCAGCCTCGTGCCATTTGCAAACAGGCGCTGACTCGTGTCCTGCTTTACATGAGCAGTGCAGTGCACGTCTAGGTAGCAATTCAGCTCCAATTTAGGAATAGTAACATCAACAGTCGCACAAACCTGTTGCCAAACACATCAGACCTTGTCGATGTGGTCCGTAAGTTTATGTAAGCAAGATGTTCTTCAGTTAATTAACTTGCCAAAATAAGATTTACGCAAAATATTCACATTGTTAATGTGCTCAAAAACAATAATCTGCAGCATGCAAGGATGAAGTGCAGAATTTCATACACACACAGAATCAATCCAACATTGAATCCAACCAATCAATCCAACCTGCATCCAGTCACATACTCTTGGCAAAGAGGTGACAGAGATTTGCACGTGGGCTTACAGATGAGCACGGATACACATCTGTTTTTAGAATCAGGGCTTACAGTAATACCTTTTCTGAATCTGACACCATTCTGACATGTCCATAAGGGAAGTCTGAGATAGACCACAAATAAAGACTCGTTTACCTTCCTAAAATTTCCAACAGTTCAGCTACGCCATTGAAGTGTTCGGTTTCATAAACAAATCTAAAAAACAGAAAAGTCAAATGTAAGTAATAATTCGTTTTCCTAAAATGTTCCTATGTGAAAAGCACCTTCTCCCACAACTTACCGTAGAAAAATATTATTAATCTGTTTTCGGATAAATGCTCTAAGACCCAGAAACTTGCCATAGATTCTGTGCAAGACTGTTTTTAGGTAGTCTCTTTCTCGAGGGTCTTCGCTGTCAAACAGCTCCAACAGCTGCGTTTAAAGGAAAAAGAGAACTGAAACAACGCACATTGGACAAGTATGGCACACACTTCTGTGTAACAGTTAAATTCATGACAGCACGTGCACGTAAGAATGGGGTACCTGTGCTACCCAAGGTGCAGAAACACAGTACTAAAAAAATCTGTTGTAACCCCAGCACAGCATCACGAAATTCAGTTTATTAATTCCCACTTCTGACATAACAAAACTTTGGATATCTTCAAACCACTAATAAACTGTTGATTAACTGGCTCCACAATGCTGCCTGCCTTCTGCCCAGAAATAAATAAAATAGATTCTTGGATGCCACCATATCTACAAAACAAGGCAGCTGCCTCTTACCATACACCATTCCTTTACAGAACATAAAGACACTCATCTGCTTTAACATTCTGTTCCCACAACACTGCATCAAGATCACATTTTTCTGACTGCTTGTAATTTCTATTATGAGGCTCTTAAGCCTTCCCTGTGATTGTGTGACCTCTCGCTGTGCAAAGGCTCAGCAGTGGAGTCCACGCCAGCACTGGATCTGCTGTTACAGCATCTTCACCAGTCAACACAAACCAAAGCATCACGGGGAACTGATGCTCCAGGGGGAACAAGATGGTAACATCAATATCCAGTTGAAAACCAAACCAACCAACCAACCAACCCCAACAACAGACTACTCACCAATAAGATTTTAAAACAGCAAGATGATTATGTGGTATTCAGTCAAAAGAGAACGCTACTGGTGTCCTGCCTTGTAGGAAATATATCCCAAAACACTGACACCTGAGGTTGCCTCTAAGAATTAAGGCACGGAGTGAGCAGCAGGAAAATCACCTGCAGATCTTTGTTCTATTGCCCTTGAAGTCTCTGCCACAAAAATACGAGCTTTCCCCTACCCCTTCTGCACCTTTTTTGACACTGCAACACTGGCCATCCTGGCAGACAGTTGGAAGGTAAACTTCATTTAAAAATAAACCAAACCTATCAAACGAAAACAAAAAACACCACCCCCCACACAAATGCACAGGAAACAGCGAAGTTTCAGGTAGCAGTCATAAGCAACCAGTATCTCTGTTGTATGAAAAAGAAAGGAACTGTCAACCAGTACTTGTCTTGCAAGAGAAATAAAGAAAGTTCGCCAAAAAGGTCTTACAAATTTGTAAGATGTTGTCAGGAAAATATTACAGGAATGGTAGAAACTAAAATTATCTTGGATTCACGGATAGACAAGTTATAAATACCTACTATAAGTAGATATGTCAGTGCATGTACGCTACCTGAGCTCAATTTAACTGCTACACAATTTTGAGGAGGTGAAAAAGAAGAAAAGATAGAAAAGGATGATTAAGAGTTGTTAAGCCGTCTGAGATTCTGTTTTCTAACATCCAGGTTTCAGACTGATGTGCGTATTCCTCTTTGTTGTTTTGGCTGTTTCTGTAGCCTGCAATGAGATCTCACCATCTTGTCCTTGCAGTAAGACTCTGTGGTGGGAATTCCACGAGGAAACGATGAGGTTTGTGAGCTGCCCTCCAGAGGTTACAAACACACCGCTTTGTCCAATTACCTCCACAGTCAAATAAATAAACAGTCACCTCATCCTTCCCCAAACAGCAAACTGCACCCAAGGACAGCAAACAGCTGGAAACACTTGTGTTTTTAATTCTCTTATTGTATTGCTTTTAGGAGCAAAATATTTGTATTTCCAGTTCTGTTACATAGATTCTCTGTGGAAACACTGCTGAACTAAGACTCAGTCTCCTGTTAAAAAAAATACAATTACTTTGATACGTCCAATTCGTTATCAGGTTTCAACAATAGTCTTATTTTTACGGGTAAGCTGCAAGACTTCCATAATTTATGTGACTATTCTGACACTAAGCATACACAGAAAAGGGAAATAAATTTTCCAAAATAGCAACCTACACAGCACAGACACTTGTAGATATATTTGAATAGTTTGTCTCTTAGCAACCACTGCCAACCATTTCAGACTGTACATAAGCAGGCTTTAGAAATGAACAGGCACACTTAAATACAGCATTTCACCAAAACGTACAGCTGAAAGCCTGAAACACATCTGTATTTAAAAAAAACAAACAAAAAACAAAGCAAAAAGCAAGCATACAAGAAAAAGGGTTGAAGATTTTGCCTATTAAAATAAAAACTCTATCACCTTTTCATATAGGTATTCTTATTGCCAGGAAACAGTGCATTAAAGTTCCTCAAATTTACAAGAAGAAACCAAATAAACTTAGAGAGGAAGCTAGCAGGACTGCCACACTTGTGTCGTGTCATGAAACACCAACCACGCTCCGTGCTCTGAAGTCTCAGATCGGTCCCCTGTAGTCACTGGTTTCCAGGAGTTACTCTGGACACACAACAAACACACGAGTGGAAGGACGCCCCCACTCCTACAGGCTAAACACGCCTGGACACACACACCTATCTACTTGCACGTGTATATAACGCTCAACAGAACTTTTAATAGGAAAGTGTGGATTTTAAACTGGCACGCTGTGCATGCAGTATGCAAAAATGAATCACCTAACCACGTGGCAAGAACTTCCAAATTCCTCTGAAATCCTAACTGCTGTATCATGCGTTCGCAGTAAGTAGGTTTCAAAGTCTCGTATTTCCCTTTTTCAGTAGACACCACTCCTTCATTTAGTAGATTTATCAAAGACTAACAGGATTCTAAAAATCATTGTTTTAGACCCATTCTTCATTGCCGAATTGAAACAGGGAAGAACGCCTTGACAGGGCACGAGTAGGGTGCCACCAGCCATGATCACATTCAGCAGCACTAGCAGGAGCATCTGGGCAAGTTCTTCTCTAGACTACAGACCTTTCCTTCTAATGCAATCCTGCCATGGCTAAAGAAAAAAAAAAATCAGTCTGGAAAAGCTTGTCAAGGGTGATCACCCCCATGCATGTTCCTACGTCTCCACCAGGTTCTGGATGATGCTGCTGGAAATCACACACACAGAATCACAGAATCACAGAATCTCTCGGTTGGAAAAGACCTCTGAGATCATCACGTCCAACCGTTCCTGTCTACCCCCTAAACCATATCCTTAAGTACCTCGGCTACCCGCTCCTTAAACACATCCAGGGATGGTGACTCCACCACCTCCCTGGGCAGCCTGGTCCAGCTTCTGACGACCCTCTCAGTAAAGAACTTCCTCCTTATCTCTGACCTGAACCTCCCTTGGCACAGCTTGGTGCCGTTTCCCCTTGTTCTATCCTCCATCACCTGGGAGAAGAGACCAGCACCCACCTCTCTACAACCTCCCTTGAGGCAGTTGGAGGTGGTGATGAGGTCTCCCCTCAGCCTTCTCTTCTCCAGGCTAAACAAGCCCAGTTCCCTCAGCCGCTCCTCATCAGGCTTGTTCTCCAGAGCCCTCCCCATCCTTGTGGCTCTTCTCTGAACATGCTCCAGAATCTCAACATCCTTCTTATAGTGAGGGGCCCAGAACTGAACAAGAGATGCTCTCTCTTGTTCTGAACAAAAAGGAAACTCCACCATGAAGGTTTGATCCAGATGAAAAACGCTCTTGTATTTAGAAGATAGATAAAATAAAAACGTAAGTATATCCCATTGCTTTTGTAGAATGAAGAAGGACAGTTAAAGCACTACTTTTATTGCCTGAGCGGTACAGGGAAAAATAAAAGCTCCAAGACAAAGCGGTGAGACAGAAAGGCCCTCAGAAATGCCGAGTATCTTCTGTCATTTCTAGTTGGGATTTTATTCAAGCCTCAGCCTTAAAGGAAACCCCCTTATCTAACTAAGTAGGAATCTTTCTAGATTCCCCTGATTTCAAAAGCAAGCTGCAGACAGCACTAAACACAACGCTCCCTCTGACTGTGCGGTTGTACAGAAATTCGCAACGGGAACAGAGAACGCAGGACAAGCCTGTCTGCAAAAGCTAAAGTCTTATCTGTGGAGTTTCCTGGCTTATCCCACAAAACATTTTCCTTCAGCCACATCTGTTTTGGGATCCGTCACAGCCTGGACAAAAATCCCTCAGTCTAGAACAGCTACTGCAGCTTCAAGTGAAATAAAGCACACGAAAAGCCCAGCTTGTACACACGGAGAGCGATGAAATATGTGTAAGGTACCTGGCTACAGCTGACCAAGGCCACCTCTTCCCTTCAGCCACAACGATGGCGAGCAAACCACAAGAGCAAAACTACCCATTTTTTGCCAGTGTTTTTATTATTGATGCTACTTCTTCTTCCATGCTTTTAATAGAGCTTGAACTTTACATGGCCTTTTGATTTACTTCCTCCCTGCCCACTACAGCATCACTGTTCCCAGTACTGTTCTGGGAATAGGTTTGTTAATGAACTTCTGCCCCTCTTGCCAGCTCTCCAGCAGCGCTAGAAGAGAGAAATATTCTCCCCTTCCAAAAGAAATATTTTAACAATATTGAGACACATTAAAACTGGCATTTAAGGAGTCTCTCTAGATAGCAGCATTTTTAGACCACTTGATAGTAAACCTTTCAGTTTTCAACAGTTACTCTTTCAGCTCCCCCTCAAAACCAGTAAGACAAATATTTTTATTAAGGTATCAAAACTGGAGCCAAACCAACTATTTTATAGATCTACAGCAATAGAGACTGACACAAACACACACATACACTTCTGTAGACTGAAAACTTTCACTGTACATGCTCGTTTACCTTTTTCTGTTGCAAATACACTTGCAAATTTTAAACAAAATCTTTTCACAGAATTTTTTTTCCAAAGCAAAGTGAAGCCTTGCAGAAAACAGATCAGCTTACCTGCAATACAAATTTCTGATCTATGTACTTTTTGGCAATGCTGGGCTGGAATTCTTGGCTTTCCAAAAATCGTATGAAAAACTCATATACAAGCTGCAAAAGAAAAAACAAACATTCATTATTTAGTTTATGGCTTGACTATTCATTATATTTTCAAGTACTTCCCTGATTTCTTGTTTTTTCTCCTAGAAAACAAAACACACACTTTTCCACAGAGCAAAAGCTTAAAAAAATGAAAAAGGTTTTTCTCCTTTATCAAATTGCTGCCTTAGAGTTAATTAATTTCATGAGCTTTTTAAGTTATTTTCACTTATTTAACCCCAGTCCAAGACACTGCATCACTAAAAACAAGCACTGTCATCTTTTGTAATGCTTGTTATCATCTCGTAAAGCTTCCCAGAGTAATTGGATAGCACATTTAAATTGCCCTCTGAGCTGCTAAGTCACATCAAATACAGACATCAAAACTCTGAAAGGGCTGGTGAAACAATTGGAAACATTTAAATCAAATTAGAAACTGCTTAGAGTAGCCTTGTACCGCAACACGAAACACAGCAGAAGAATATAAACCCGAATTTATTCAGAAGTTCCTAACTTACTATAAAGAGTAGCCTCAAGGCTGGAGAAAACCTGCTGATTTTCAGGCGATTGCATTTCTCCCTAAACCGTTTGGTGGGACAGCAACACCAAGCACCAAGGAAGCGAAGTGAAACGGGGTTGCTACGGCCTTGTTCGACAGCAGCTCTGACTTGTGCCTGACCAGATGAGCTACCAGGTGGCAACTCTCTTTGCTGAACCTTTTCTAGAAGAGCAGCCCTTGAAAACCCTTTCGTTTCTGACTTCAGTAGTATGAATACTGACACTGAAAGGAAGCTAAAAATCACATTTTAAAAGAATTTTAAAGTATTCCATGCAAGTGCCAATATGCCGCAATGCTACTGCTGCGGCTGCTTCATGTCACTGTTCTCTGGCTTCTACAAGGAGATAATAGGAAATCAAAAAGGGGAAGAATGGTTTAGAAATAGGACATGCAAAAAGCAATGGCTTACAGAACTAATAATAAACCATCAGGAAATCAATTCTATCAACTCCTGACAAATACTTTGGTGCATTTCTTCCTGACAATGGTAAATCATCCACTAGCTAAGAAATTCCATAATTTCCATGTAAATAATGGCTTTTAAAACCACAGCACCAGAGTCAAGGAGCACAAGATAACAGACATGTATGCCTGCGCTCTTTCCAGACAGGCAGAGCTGTTCAGAGCTTAAGAGCTTGAAGCTTTTAAGATTCTTACTTTTGTGAAATTTAAATGCAAATGAGGGATGAAACCTACATTTCAACAGATTCTAAATTTGAGCGCACAAAAGAGTGAAACAAACCGCTCACAGGCAATGACTGTGTTTGCAGCTGCCAAATAAATTCCCCATTTCAAGCTGAGATCAATCGCGCTCCTTTGCTCACAGAAAATCCCAGACTCCACAACCTGTTACTCAGGCAAACTTCTTCTAAATTTACTAGAGGAGCAAGTCAGTGTCCTGGCTAACACAGACTGGATCTGCATCTGTATTTTCTATAAAGGAATCTATTGCGTGAGCATCAATGATGTTCTCTCCAAAACTTTATGCTGTGCTGACAGCTGAGGTACAGAGGAAGGGACAACACAGAGCAGTGTGCACGCAACCTGCGACAAACACCTTAGAGCAAACCTTGACCCCAGGAGAGGAGGAGAGACTTGAGACAGGGATGCGGACTCTCATCCACTTCTCTCCTCTGCTGCCAGCACCTGCGTACTTCTGTATGAAAACTGACTACCCTCAGCAAACCAAAGCTGCTAGCAGCATCACCCCACGATGCTCGTGCTGAAGCTGCTGAAAAACACTTGTGCATCAGAGCAGTTTGGAAAGCAACATAACTTTTAAATCATTGAAGGAAAAAGAGGAACACGAGAAACGCTATAGATACAATTTTGATAGAAAGCTTTAATAATTTGCAAATTTCACAAAGTATCTCCCGCCTTTGTAGGTACTATATTATAGCCATGAACAGCATTCAAAAGTGTTAGCGTCTCACAGACTAGTTCTGATTCACAAGTTAAAAAGAAAGCTGATAAAATTATTCAATACATTAAGCAATGATAAGCATTTCTGCTGAGTAATGATCAAAAACCTGTAAATGTGGCCATGATGCCTCCAGGGTGGGCTCATCTTCTTCTGGATCAAATTCATTGCTGTCACTAGGTGGGAGAGTTCTGAAGATATTGCAGGATACCTGAGAAGTGGAAGAAAGAACAATGAGATCTGTTTTTCAAAGAGGTACTAGATTTCAGGACTGTGTCTGTACCTGCTCTATCAGTCCTCCTCATACAAGCAGTATTTCTTTAGCAACAGCACAGGTCTAAGGAATCCGGCACTTTCCAAACGTGCCACCAGCCTTGGCTTCCTCTTCTCCAGGTCTTTTCGTTCCTTGTTTCCGCTGACACCCCAGCACTACTCAGTCTGCCACCATTTCAGCCCACCAACATGTAATTCCCAGTCCTGGTGGGCATCAATGGGCTGAGAGCCATGACCGTTTAGGAGATGCAGAAAACGCCATCAACGTGCATTTACAAGTGTTTTCTTACAGTGTTTGATTACTTTCCTTTGCCCAGGGAAAACATTAATGGTTTCTGTGTAGGGTCTCGTCTGTCAGCACCGTTAAGAGTTGCCAGTGCTGTTCACACATTACATGCCTGGACACCTCATGCCAAGTACAGAACTTGGTACTAAATACAAGCAACAAATAATAACTGCTGGCCACTTAGCCTACATTTCATGGTTGCTTCCCTTTGCTTAATCTTATTTAGGGGTATTTTGCTGAGACTGCTTGGCTTTGTGAGGTTCATGCTGTCAGCAAAGACTGAAGCGGAGTTTTTTCCTGGGTTAATTATAGTGCTGAATGGAGCATACAGCTTATTACACCGTAAATCTGATGAACTGCAAGCACGCTGTAGGGCCTTTTCTGCACTCTGAAGGTGGTGATGTGCCTTCCTTGCACTCTGCTACTGCATTTAACCCATCTCTAAGCTGGTTAATCAAACAGCTGGGAAAAGCAGCATGTTATCTCCTAATCCCGTCTATACATGACCCTTTCATAGCAGTTCAGACAAACTAAGCCATTTAAGAAACAAAACTATTATGTTCTTCAACATCCTTATTTCTTTTTCCAGCCTTTTACTCCTGTAAATGTTTTTTAAGTTAGCCTGTAAGGCATATTTTCAATATGTTTGCAACGTAATAAGAAAGGATACTTTAAAGCTAAGAGTTTAAACACAGTCCAAATACCAATAAAACCAGACTGAGATAGACAGAGTGAAATTGTAGCATTTGCAAGACAAAGAGAACAGATTCAGGTACTGCATAAACAGAAAGATGAAACAGAAAACACGCAGGAGAGCACACGTGGTGCATACCAGTGAGGAATATTCACTGAAGGGAAGGACAAAAGAAGAGTAAGTGAGGCAAACCAGTGAGCATAGAGAGAGGGGCTGAAGAAAAAGAAAAAAAAAGAGGTCACACAGATTTCTGCGGGGAGTTTTCCCTTCTCGCCACAAGAGGGAGTACTCCGCTGCAGTTACCACAGAACACTTCAGAGAAGCCTTCACCGTGCACGTACATCTCCGGTTTTCCCCGCACGGCTTTCAGCCTGAACTGAAACAGCGCTTGGAGGCTGTGCCGACGGACCCCGCGCTCTGCGTGCCCTGTGTGCACGCCCGCCAAGCGATCACCGGCGTTCACTACGAGATGCTCCTGCTCTCCCTCCTCCGTCCTCTGCCCCTGACTCATTCACTTCTCTCAAGAGCCCTTCCATGTAAAGGCTTCTCTGGTCTCATGAGGAGAAGTCAAACTACTATCCCAGGAAAACACACATTATAGTTTGTCATTACTCGAGGATTCCTGAGCTCCTTCTTCTACTACCCCTGAAAAAGCGAAATTAACAGGACAGAGCTGTTTCTGTGTTAGAGCACAGGGCAAAAGTGAGCAGGCAGCCCAAAGGATTCCCAAGTAAGAAGTGGGAAATGCACCTACTGGTGCCCTGAATCTGAACATCTGGGATTCCGCAATACTTACTGAAGCATTTTTGGTTAACGCTTCTCACTCAAAAATCCCAGCTTTCTCAGGATTTGGACCAAAATAGGGAACTAGCAAAACCAAAGGCATTCAGCAGCATTTTATTTTCCCAGCCTCAAACTTCATTTGAAACAAGAAAGATTTTATTGGCGCAAATTTAATTTTTAAATTCATAAATCAACAAAAGTTGTATCAAAAGATCAGAAAAAAACCTTAATTGTTCATCAGCTGCTGTGTTTAGAAACTGGAAGAAACACTGGATTATGGCACAAAAAAGTACACACTGTCAGAACGAAAAGCTAAATTAAGACAAATTCCTTTGAGATTTAAATTGTTAAAACCAAGCTTCAAGCAGTTAATGCCAGAGCCCTAACAGCGTGACAGAAGTACGGAGGTTTCAGCAACAATCAGTTAAGTGCCAGCACTGACACCTCTGTCTTGAGCTTGTATCAAAACCAGCACGACTCCCGGAGTGTGCTTATTAAAAAAGGCCAGTCTCGAAGGAACTCACAAGCATTTGTGCATAGGAAAATTAGCACGCAGGAGTAAATGGGATGCAAGTTAGAGTATGGTCCTAGTGTATAGTTTGCTCCCTTTAATTTTCTCTTTTGCATTAGGAGTAAAGATAAGACATATGGAGCCAAAATGCAGATATTCTCCTGAGAACAGGCAGAAGAGGTGATCTTTAAGTGATTTCCCCAGGTTATCGTAATTTTAAAAGATAATGTGAGCCGTTACAGTTACATTAATCACCACAACACAGCACGATAGCTCATTTACATGCAGCGTCAATTTATAGCATGCTTTTCCAGATCAGTAGCCCCTGGGTGGCTAATGTTTATAGGCCTCTAAGGGAGAGCCGAAGGCAACAAGTCCTGCCAGGCCTAACTGGCCAGCGGCACTGAGAGACTTTGACAGCCACCACGCGAAGACGGGAACACGCTGCAGCAAATCTGGAAAGCACCATTTTTCCTCAGACAGGCATAAGGTAGCTATTTAGTATTTATCCCTGGGCCCAAGCAGCGTGCCAAAATCCCTTCAGCTGGAGACCTGAATCATTTCTCTCCTGACCTCTGCTGGATCAGGAAGCCAAAGGACATCCCTGCCAGCCTGCACACACAGTCCCCAACGGTTCCTCTCCCAGAGCCAACACAAATGACTGTTGATCAATACTGACTTCCTCCTTCCACTGATTAGGAATGGCTCCAAGCCTCGGTGGTGTTTTTGTCAAGCACACCAGCTCTCTGATATTCCAGAAAGCTGCATCACGACAGACTTCCCCCATTACGTCCTCAGAGACGTCTGCACGCTGTCCTCCCTGACCGTCCCTTTCAGCAGCACACACCACCCTGGGTGGAGAAGAGTCCACCACTGCTCCCCACTGTGCGGAACTGGAATACTCAAGTCCCAGAAGCCAATTCAACAAAATCAGCTCACTGGCACAGAATCTAAAATGTCCAAGATCAAGCTGGAAATGCTGAAATGACAGATTTTTAAACTCAGATGCCCAGACACTGCAAAGTCCCATGTCAGTGTGCTGAAGCAGGCACAACTCCAACCAGAAGCAAGCAAAAAAACCCTTAAAACCCCAAACTAAAACAAAACTACTTGTCCTGGCAATTACAACTCACTGACCATTAAAAAGACAGACAGACAGACAGGGCAGGCTGCTCTGATACCCCCCAAAGAAGGGGCTGCAAGTTCTGAACAGATCTGATGACTGGAAACTGGCAACCCAGCAGCAGGAAACTGAGAACAGACACTTAAAGGTAACAAGCTTCAAGAAACCTCTGATTTTATCACCACATCTGTATTTGAAATAACTTTTAGAAAAGAAAGTACTAAGAGGCTTAAATCTGAAGTCAGGAATAAATGTTTTGAGAAGTCTTTGTCCCTTACTGGAGTGCCATAACAATGACAGTGCTGTAACAGAACCACTCCACAAATTCAATTCCAGCTCAGCACTCCTACTCCGTGCTGTCTGAAACAAAGATTTTTATCGGTAAGAGTTTTCCTGAATGGAGTCTGACAAGAAAACAAACACAGATGCAGAGAAGCTTAATCCTTTACCTATGAAACCAGGACAAGTGAATACCCAATTAGCTCACAGGGAACATCCGATCTTCCATTACCTGCACGGGGAACCATCCAAATAAACCCCGTGTGCACGTGAAACTGAAACCCAGTATCGGTGCACACACAACGCCTGAAGTACTCATTAACACCCCCCAGTAACAACGAGATGTCATTAACCATAACGTGAAGCCATGCTAACTGAGACACAGTAATGCCCCCTGCAATAGACACTGCACTTGTCCTTCTGAAATACACGTGCATACATCGGTTCTTTAGATATTATTTTAATGATATTTACCTCAATGTTATTTATTTTACATACTTCAGAGCCTGAAGTGACAACTGCAGTCACTCAGCTACAATTTCTCTATATAACCCATTAAATTGTTCCCAGAAGTTTGACTAAAGTACGGCTTACAAACAGAAGAATCTAATTTTATGATAAAAGACCATATGTTATTGCACCAGCTCTCCTCTCCTGAAGTTTCACTACTGATTTAACTACAGCACGGCTGTATCTGCCTGGTTCCCTCTCGGTTCTCATTAAGCCACCAGATCTCTTCTACATCTGTATAGATCAGGTTGGCCAAAAAGCAATGGCTTTTTTAAACAAAACAGACGGATGTAGAGGTCTTGAAATGTAACTGATTTCATTGTAAACCACAAACTCCTCATGTAACTTGGCCGCTGACCGTTCAAGCTTGTTGTAGAAAAAGAGCGTGCACAATTTAGTTAATTATTTATTTGGTGTCAATTTAAAAATGCAAAATCAAAACCAATATTTTTGTCATGTTTTGCTGGAAAAAGGAAAAAACACTGTGCAAGCTTAAAAAAAGATACGTGGTGGGTATGGTGAAGATGCCGCAAAACTACGGCAGTGTCAGAATCCATTTGCTGCGCTTCAGTCCGGAGATTTTGATGCTAAGGATGCACCACGCTGAGGAAGGCCAAGTGAATTTGGTAACAACGAAATAAAGGCATTGATCAAATCCAATCAGCATTTAATGACATGAGAGATTTCTGACAATCTTAACATATCAAAACTGAGCATTGAAAACCATTTAAAACCACCTGGATATGCTAGGAAGCTTGATACTTGGGTACCACACGAGCTCACAGAAATACATCTCACTGAGCATGCTGACATCTGCCGTTCTCTCTCGGAACATGAAGAAAATGATCCCTCTTTGAAAAGTATGATAACAGGTGACAAAAATGGATCACCTACAACACAACGAATGAAAAAGATCATGGAGCAAGTGCGATGGACCAGCTCAAAGCACTTCAAGATACTCCCTGAAGGAAGGTGATGCTGTTGGTCCGGTGGGATTTCAAAAGGGATGGTGTATTTTGCATTGCTTTCAAGGACCCAAACCGTTAATGTGGACATGCACTGTCATCAACTGGATAAAGTACACGATGCCACCAAACAGAAGCATCCAGAACTGGTGAATCGCAGAGGAGCTGTGTTTCTCCGTGATAACACCACACCACACCACACCACACACGGGTTTGGTCACTTGTGTCGAGTTGCTGCAGCTCGGATGGGAGGTGTTACCACATCCACCGTATTCACCAGACCCAGCACCATAAGATTGCCACGTGGTTTGTTCTTTACAGAACGCCTTGAATGGTAAAACCTTCACTGCTGAGGAAGACATCAAATCGTTCTTGGAACTGTTTTTTGCCAAAAAAGATAAGAACTTTGAGTGTGGAATCATGGAGTTGCCTGAAAGACAGCAGAATGGACAACGTATTGTCTAATACAGGTTTTGTTTCCATGCAAAGTTTGCCTTTCATTTACCAAGAAAAAAAACACAATTACTTTTTGGCCAACCCAATACATTTGCATATGCTCTATCTATCTGTCTATCTATCTATCTGTCTATCTATCTATCTGTCTATCTATCTATCGGTATTTTTTGTATAGACATGACGCCTCTCAACCTCTGTGCTGCTACAGGGAATGCTAAAGCTTCCGAACCCAGGCAGTTGTTGGTTTCTTTGTTTTAAATCCAGTGATTATGTACGATTCCTTCCTTTGAGCTCCCAGCTATGCACAAGCAGCATACTGGGGTACCTATAAAAAGCCAGACCATCTCCCTCTTTTTCTGCACGTTGCCATTGTAATTTATCAACACTCACTTCTTTGAGCGGTGCACTGCACCAGAAACTCGTATTAAGATACTCCTGATAGCAACCCGCGATGCTCAGATCCTTTTCTGCACCACTGCTTGCCTGAATACAGTCTTTTAGAACTCAATATTACATGCCTTCTTTTTGCCCAGGAGCATGACTTTCAACTTGGCTGCATTAAAATGAACTATTCTGGACTGCCAACACAGTCAACAATCCCGATCACAGGCTGGGGGGAAAACAGTCCTTCTCGTCTTTTCTTGACCTTTAAGTCTTCTAAATCTTAATCAATAACCTGCAAGAATGTCTCTCCAGATCAGGGCTCCTCAACTTGTTAGCTCACCATCACCCACTCTGGCAGCGGTAGCAGCTTCCAGCCACACAGATGAGCAAGTGGCAGAACTGAGATCCTTGGGCCACGCTTCTGCTGCCAGAGAGGCGCAACAGGAGCAAGGCTGTACAATAAAGAGCTGGTGCTCAGGTGTGATGTCCACACTATGCATGTTTGGAGGGAACAGCTTCCTCCTCTTGCACTGAAGTGTATTACCAAGCTGGAAAGCATTAGCTACACTCCTGGAGCAGATGCTTTATCCAAAAGGAACCAAATTCACGAACCCAAAGACTTCTCTATCACAAGCATCAAAGTGCAGTGAGAACAAATAGGAGATCCACCAGGCAGCACCCCCTCGTTGCTGTGAAATTCCCCTCTGGGTCACCTAGACCCGAACCATAGCTGGGTTCCCTGCTAGTAACTGCCCTGCTCATCGCTGTCTCCATGTAACGGAGTTCCACTGCATCACCTCAAATCAGTTATTGACTTGGCGAGTGCCCCGCTAATTCTACACACTACGATCTAGAAAAGCATAGCAGTAACTCAAGTATCTTGGGCAAAGTAAAGCACAGCACCAGCAGGAAGAGCCCCTCATCTCTAGAGCTGGCACGGGATCAAGTGAAAGCCTGCCAATACGTGACCCTGAACTCTAGACAGCATTACAAAATTCATACTGCCTCAGACTCCCAGCTGAAAACAACCCAAAAAACTCAAACCCCAAGAAAACAACCCCCCAGAAGACTCACTCTGTGCTTATCTACAGACAGAGTGCTCCAAAGGCATTTAAGATGATGACACAGCCAAAACAGGGGTGGAGATGTACACTCCTTTAAAAAAAAAAAAAATTAAAAAAATAAAGCTGCAGTCGACACAAGTAATTGTTGGAACAAAGATGTTTTTCAAGTTTATTTCCTTGCTTTAGACCTAGTCCCTGTGCTATGATGCAGATTAAGCCGGACGAATGAAGGCCTATGTAACCAACAGGAGGAACAAGGGGTACGGGTAAATGTAATTACACACTGCTGGGAAAAATTATTAGGGACAACTGCTGCAAGAGGAGCTGCCTCCAAGTGGGCTTTTGAGAGCAGTACAGAACATCAGAGTCTCTTCTTTTAATGAGCTTTGTGGGTTCTGTACAGATTAGGTGTGTAAGGAATGTGAATAATAAAAAGCAGCAAACAGGAATTTGGAAATAATGCATGAAAGAAATCCAAGTTAGATTCTTTTCTTGCTTTTGCAGAATTGATAAACCTCACATTAAAGAAACAAATCCTGAATGTGAAATACGATCTGATTTCTGTCTGTTTGTTCTAAACTTTAATAGCACGCTGGCTCCATCATGCGCACATCCACACGGCAACTTGTAATCAAAGCCCACTTCTGGAGGCCAGAGGACACTGAATCTTCCTTGCCCCATTTCAGATGGTTCAAAACAACGTGCAACTTCTACTGATTCAAGTTGAAATCAAGATTGATTCCTGATATCTTACATAATTCCTGAAGCTATGCAAAATTCATATTGGAAAAGAGACATCATTTGCCAATTCTTGATTTTATTTACTTCCTTTATACTCAAAAACGACACTTGGTATTGTATTTTTAAAACTAGTATGAGAACCAACAGAAACACATGCACAGGGGTTTTGCTAAATCAGAAAGGTAAGAGTGAATATAGATGGACTTGCATAAAAATCTCTCTCCAAGAACATTTTAACATGGAAAACCCTAAACAGGATGAATATTCAGCAAGCAGGGTGTCATACTTAGTCATCAGCTACAGCTGAAGCTATAGAAAATAAGGAAGTTCATAATGCCTATGAAGTCTAACAGCTAGAACACTTCCTAAAAATAGGGTCCTTATCATGCTAAAAAAGTCATGGCTCACCGAGATATTCTCTATGTTTAGCAGGTCTGTCACAAAAAACCTCTGGAGCAGACTCTGCCCTCACATTTGTTGAGCCAAACCTGCAGTGAAGGGGATGCAATCCCTCTAGGTTTATGACAGTAGAAAGATGGGAAAAAAAGAAAAAAAAACAGAATCTGACCTTTAAAATGCAATTTTTTGTATTTATTTGGGTCTTCATTTAACCAAGTTTCTTTCACTGTGTTGCCCAACACAGCTTGAGCCACAGAACATCTAACAGATGTTTCACTCGGCTGTGGAGATCACACTCTTATTTCACTGGATTCATCGTTACAGAAAAGACAAAGACAGCAACAGAAAGCGAATGGCATTTCTGCACTCAAGAGGAGAGCAAACCGCTCCTGCTCCGTTCTAAAAGGTGCACCTCCAAAAAGCTTCCGCAGCTCTGACGGGCTGACGGCCCTCGCAGATGTTGCACAAAGGCCATGGTGAACGTCAGGGGCTGGGTTTACGACTGGAGCTGAAATGGTGCTCACCAACAGAGATTCATCCCGACTTCTCAGTTGAACAGCTTGTCAATTTTCCCCATCTGATTTTTTTAAATGAGAGAAATCCATTTCCTCAATCTATGTCTTAATGCGCAGCAAACACAGACAGCTCTGCTACAAACACCCTTTAGGATACCACAGATAACAACAAACATTTATTTCATTCAACTGCCATTGCTTAATCTACCAGCAAAACCTGCACCATTAGTTTAAGCCTTCATGTTTTGCTCAGACTGGAGCAAATTTTAGATTAAGTGTCCAATTATTGGCTCATAAAGTCACATTACTGGCATTTCCCTCTTAACAGTGTGGTTTAATTGGCAAGGGCCCTTTTTCCTGTGAGCAGCCCAGTTCTGCGGCGTGTCACACGCCCTCTGAGCAGCACACCAGACTGCAGGACAAGCGCGCCCAGCAACACCCTCCTGAATAAATCTGTCCAGCTTATGGCCATTAGCACAAATCCCAGCTGCTCTCCCCATCAACTGAGACTGATGACGGCGGTGAGGCCACTGCAGCTCGCTTTGGTGGCCATTAGTAAACTCAATTTTATTTCATGTCTTTTTTTGAATAATCAGTAGCATGCCAAACACATCTGTATGTGCACATCGAGCTAAAGAGAGTGGTTTAACGAAGTGCACGTGCGCACAGGCTGACAAACAGCCAAGTGATTTCACGTTCAGCTATAAACAAGATCTCAAGAGATGCTCAAGAGAACAAGATGAAAATACGTGGCACTACGATTAGGGATCGGCGTTTCAATGGCATGAATTTGGGACGACTGGCAGTGAAAATATCCAGGAGCTGTTACGCTGGCTACCACAAATGATTGTTTCTCAAACTCTCACATCTTAAGATCATCACATTTCAGAAGTAATTAAAAATATCAGATGCTGAAGAATTTTGCACGCAACCTTTTTCTATCCTAGTGTCTATGAAGCCAAACTCCTGGGTCACAGAGAAGACCAGTATATACGTATACTGTAAAACTGTAAACCAAAAACAGCTCTTCCACAGATGGTACTTTTTTTGGTATTTTAGATAATTAAGAAAAGAAAGCACTTCAGCCATTAACCCCTCTTTATAAACAATAGTAACTTTTTGTATGTCAGCCTCAGACTGTTAGGCCTTTCTTCTGCTCTCGAAGTATGCCGAAACTCACAAAAAAGCTTCTTTTTCCCTTGTTCACAATACTCCAAATCACAGTAGCCCAAAAGGCCAAGCAAAAAATACTAATTCCTGGATTCATGAACACTAAACACAACAGGGAGGAGACCTTTCCAAGGGACAAAGGACACTGCTGCTCCGTTTTGATCAGTTTTAAGCTAGTGGCATTTCAATCCAAGCACTCCCGTGACAATTGCGAGGCCGTCAACAGGGCCAGGACACGGGTGCTGCTGTTCTCTTCAGTCACGACAGGGCAGAGATGTCAGCGTGACAGCTCCTTTGGGAATGCAGCTGGAGACCTGGATGGGAATCCTCGAAAGCAGATCAAGGTGGCAGCTGCGCTCATGGAGACAACTGTGTCTGTCTCTGCACAACTACGAGCAAAATTCTGCTCGAAACAAGAAATGCGCTTACTGCAAAGAACGAGTTCCACCAAGCACGATGCTTCAGCACAGTGACTAATGTCATCTGTTCACCAGGCAGCATGTGCTGGAAACTTACTTTATGTAATATTAGGAGTCCTACCTGTCCCTCTAGGGCCTGCATAACTGCACTCAAAGTGATAGAGATGTCCTGCTCTTACGGGCAAAGACCAGGTGGAAAAACAGCATTTTTACCAGACAGCCTATCCGCACAACACAAATACCTGCAGCGCTCGGAAGCCCCGATGATGTGGCTCAGCAGAAACATCACATCAGCATTCGCTGGGTGATTGACAGAAATTATTCATGCCTTTGCCACGGATGCACTCACATGAATTCACTATTGGAGCACAGCAGCCTGCTCACACGAACACAGCCAAGGTGCTCTTCCAACAGCACATCCACCACGACTGTGCCGCTGTGACAGGGACTCCAGCCCTGCGACCGCTTACACAGGTGTCTGCAGCAGGCTAGAGTTTCTTACAAATCTCAAATATTATTACAACTTTCTCAGGAAACTATTTAGAAAAAAAACATGTCCACTTCCCTAATTATTTAGGCATCTTTTTGTTTGTAAAAAAACCCAGGTTTGGGTAGCCAGGGACCACTGAGCAGCCACACACAGGACCTGAGAATATTCTCAAGTACCCTGCTTAGCTGGAGCTCAGCACTGGAGCCCAAAATGCATGGCAGAAGAAAGTTGGATAAGGAAGGGCATGAGGCAATGACAGAATCAGGGGAACACTGGAGAAAAGAAGATAGAACAGTTTTCCATCAAAAATAAGCTGACACTGGAATTCCTGAAGCTCTGAAAAGCAACTAACTCTGAAATCCACTGGAAAAATTCACACTGGATCTTCACTTCCAGTGACTCTTCCACATCACAGTTACAGGCTACATTTAAGAAAATTAATTAAAACCATGTTTTTCAAACTATTTAGGCAACGCATCACTTCGTTACAACAAAACCTGTTTTGTGAATCAATACAATGACTGCAGGGACAGCAGGACACGATAGCAAAGGGGGGTTGCATCTCTTCTACAGTTCAAGGTCAAATTGCATCATAGGCTATGATTTGTTATGAAAATTGCACTTTATGAGCAGTTACAGATCAAATTCTTCTTGTTTCTTGGGGCCCAAACTAAGACAAGAGAGTCTTTATTGTACAAGTGTTGCTGCAGTAAAGAACCATAACCAAAGTCAATGTGAATACAACCTCAGTAACAGAAATACTAAAAAAACCCCAAACATCTCCCAGGAGGGGAGCTTGGAGGCATCTTCTGCACACAGAAAGAGCACCCAATTCTGCTGAAGTTACCTGTGCACCAGTGTCCTGTCTATACAAAGGTTGTGACATAACTTGTTTATCACAAGGGGTAAAAATAAGAGTACACTGACATTTGCAAACCACTCCTATACTCCAGTGCAGCACCAGCAGAAGAGTTCAGTGAAGAATGAGCGATTCCGTGCTCAGACTGGTGTTTGAGCGGTGCCTCAGACCACACGCTGAACAAACACCACAGACTGGAACAGCTCATTCACAGGAGCGGCCCAGTCCAGGAGGAGGGAGGGAGGGTGGGGGAGAAGGGGAAGGACCTGATCACACCATTACAGAGGCTTTCTGACAATGCAGACACACAAAGAAGCCATATTAAGATTTTTCCACATATCCTTAATTCTAGGTTTTTCTCTTCAGTGTTAACTGCTTGATGATTGTCACAATTTTCAGCTATTTTTTAAATACCACAGACAAGCACATAGCACATATCTGTGTGTCAGAAAAGAAATACGGAGCACATATAGTGCCATGTAAATTCTATTAAAGTTTTCCTTCTCACAGTACATAGCCAGTGGATTTCATGATCACAAAGTACCATCAGGAAACCAACATCACCCAATGTGTATTTAACTAATTGGCTTCTCATTTAGGTAACAGGTTGTAAGGGCTCCGTATGGCAGTGCAGAATCAACGTGTTAGAGCAGTGTCTGACTTCGCCAATCCCCACGAACGTTCCTCACCATACAGCTGGCATCTGGCACTGTTTCCATTGGTACACTGAAAACACTATTATTTGACAATTTATACACACAAGGTATTTATTGTTGAGTAATCTTGCTCGCCCTAATGACAGCCGCTACGAATCCACGTAATACAACCAGGACATTCTCACCCTGATCCTGTACAACATTTCTAGCATTTGTTATTTAAAAACCATCATCCATGCATACTTTAAGCTATCTCCACCTAAAGGATATACTCAAGAGCTTAGGTAAAGTTCAAAGAAAGGTAAGAAACTTGCAAAAATTATTCCATTATTTATATGGGGGGAAAGGGAGGGTAGGGGGGAGGAAGTGTGAGGGACGGGTTTTATGCCTGTTGGCTTTCTCCATCAGGAAACCATCCAGGATTCCTTTCGTACATTTTTGACATTATAATAACCATCATCCACTTGACTTTAATTAAGCACATACAGAAATTAATATTTTTGTCTTTGGAGAATTGTCCCCAAGTGATGTCTCATAGAAAATACAAACCAAGGGCCCCATTTAATCCACCTACTCCAGGGTTCACTTTCGCCCACAATGAGTAACTGGAATTGCAAGTGGGTTTAAAGAGACCACGAGAAAGAAGGAACTCACCATTCTAACTACTTCAGGGTAAGTCTGCTCTGTCAAACAGCCTCTGCTTATTGTAATGTAGTCCACCAGTTCATTAAGAGTGGAGCGCTTGTATTCTTTCATTTTAAGGTCTGAAAGCGTGTCCATGAAGTCAAAAATGACACAGCACTGCTGAAGTTTCTTTAGGAACAGTTCAGGCTGCTCTGAAGATGGAACGTCTATGAAACAAGAAAGGAAATCTTTGTGAGTCTGGCATCTTATTACACAAAACAGGATTTCTTTGTGAAGATCAGTTTCAAAGGAAAGCAGCATTCATACACATTTTGTAAAACAGAGCTCAGATTAACAAACCAATCCCTTATAGGAACTGCGTTATTATTGCGTGTTTGAGATCTTGAACATGTTGTAAAAGCAATACAATCATCCCCCACTACTAAGGAAATAAAGTTCATCCAGAATGTCCAGGCTGAAGTGGAGAATGCAAACACACCAGCGTTCGAGCCTTAGTTCCACGACACACCACGGCTTCCACTGGAGGCTGACACGCAGCACCATTCACTTACGCTCCAGAAAGGGCGACAGGACTGCCAAACAGATCCAGCTTGATTAATTTCTATTTCTAAAAACACTGCATCATTTAGAACTCTATACGAATATACATGAACATGTACAGGGACACACAGCAAGACTGTAATTCTGCAGACACGTTTTCAGACTGTTGACACTTTCCAGAGCACAATCCACCTCCCTGAAACACAGCGAGGGCTTTCTGTGGTGCCATGAACACGTAACGTGTGTTAAGAGGAACATTTTCACACAGAACAACAGTATGTGCTTGTACAACAGACTAAGCGGAACGCACTACTTACTACTTTTGCTCTGTTTACTTAATTCTCAGCAGATAAAAGACTTCATAAAATAATACAAGGAATGTCTGCCTCTTAGTGGTTTATTAGGTCACCAAGTGCATCAAAAGAGAACACAGGAAGCTCAGTTTATCCGATGTCCGTGTACACAAGAGGCTAACAACAGCAGAAAGTCGCAGAAATGAAATAAGCGTTTCTACTCTGGAAGTGCATCCTCAGACTCGGGGCACTTCACTGCCTTTGAGCTGCTGCTTCTTTGGTTTCTTAAAGGCACAAATGCTCCGTCAGGACCAGAATCCAGCGAGCGACCTCCCAAGACACAACACAACACGTACATGAAAAATTTCACTGATTTCAGCTAGAAACATTTTAACAGTGAAGCACTGGTGATGATGGTGGACAGAGTAGTAAAAAGCCAGCCCAAGACCATACTTCTTGCAGTTGACACAAGAGTATGTCAGGCTAAAGGAATATCTGGCAAACACTGGAAGCTGTCAGTAGCCGAACAGTAGTTTTAAGGGCAAAGTACCACGAATCTGCTATAATTAAAACCACGTACACAACAGTTACTAGTTTCAAGTTCACAGACCTATAAAATATTACAAGGTCACAGTATACAGCTGCATAGTTTAAAAAGTACTGCTAGAGATGCAAGGACCCCGAGGCATTCGCATCAACTCTCTGCATTGCTTAAACCCTGGAAAGAATAAATACAGCTTGCAGTGCAAATAAAGATGCGACGTGCTTTCTGACCTGACGTGGTAAAGCACAACAGTTCATTCAACATTCTTCTGCTCACAGCACTGCGGCGGTGACAGGATTCAACAGGTTAACAACCTGCATCCCACGGAGAACAACCAAGACCTTGGTGAAGTTTAATTGACGATACCAGGCAGCACACACCAATCTCACACTCACTGGGCTCGCCTAAGCTCTACAGCAGCAAACTGAGAGGACAATAGTAGTGGTATGGTTTTGACACCACACTTTGTATCACCATAATTATCCACGTTCCCACAGGGTACAGTCATCTGTGGAAGAAATGTGGTCCTGCAGAATCCCGACGAGAAGAGCAACGTGGGAAAACGGCCCGCTCCAAACACCTGAGGAAAACGGAAGGTCCCAAAACCACCCTAAAGCTGCTCCACTGACCAGGTGCCTCAGGTGCGCTCAGATGCCTCACAGCAGGCAATGCTGAAACCCAAGATAAGCCAAGGAGTCAGAGAAAGTCATCAGCCCTCGCCCATTACAGAAAAGACCACTTCTACTAGCGACCTTTCTAAGGTTACAGCCCGACAGGAGATAAAGGGGCCGGGGAAGAAAAGCTCCTGTGACTGCTGGCTTGATTACCTGTCTTCAGGTAACACAGAAAAGGAGACGGGACTTCAGTATTCACTGTTATTAGCAAGCAGGCAACAATTAATTCATTAACATTTACTTCCAAAAGAGAGAGTGTAAAAGCAAGCTAAAAAAGAGAGAGAAAGGTAAAAGTGCACTTGGTTACCTGCCAAGAGTATTAACTTTAATTCTAACTTCCACTCCTTCTCATGGTATCTGTAATACCCCACAGAACCTGAAAACATGTCAGTGGTATCAATAAAATCGGTGCTGTTACATGAACATGATGGGGGCTTGGTTGCATTTTACTATAAGGCTTGCACACACTTAGTTTGGCCAACGAGGATGTCCTAGTCAAGGAAAAACACAGGCTGAAATCAAATGGGAATCCATCAAGATAGAACTCGGTACAAGTTAGAACCAGGCTCAAACGACTCAAGATTATACTCAGTTTGAGGTAGGGTAGGTATTAAACACAAATTTAACAGTTACTAAAGCATTCAAATACCCAACAAAGTTTGTTTTCTTTGCTCCTGCAGTTCAAGTATCTGGAGGTGTGGGAACAAAACGAAAAATGTCATTAAGCTCTTCTCAAGAAACACCACTCTAGAACACTTCGTGGGTTTCATGCCAGCACTGCTACACCAACGAGCTGTGCGAAATGTAAGGGCAAACAGCAACAACAATGAAAAACCAACAGAAAACCCACAAATAAATAACAAAAAAAAGCCCAAGGCCCCACAGATAAAAATCCAAAACCCAGCTGTTTTGGCCGTATCTGCTTGTCTTTATTAAGCAAGCTGCCAGTCACACTGCAAAATAAAACAGAAGTTTCATGCAACAATATTCTCCATCGTTCTTGGGAATTCAGGGTGCTTTGGGAAGAGGTAACACCTAGGTTTTCTCCACGTGAGAACAAGAAAAGTACATGGGAGTAAACGTTACGGGTCTCAAGATGCACAGCACAAGAAAATGGCAGCGGAGATCAATAAAATCCGTATTCCATGCTCCCGAGCTTCCCACAGAGACCACCCCGTCAGCTGGTCTGGGGTTCTGTGGGGGTCTGGGGTTTCTTTTTGTGTGTGTGTGTGTGTGTTTTCCTTGATCCTGTAATGCCCCTTTCACAGCACTGAACATTACTGGGAAATGGGCAAGAATGGACCTTTCTGGAGCAGGGAGCACACTGGTACTGGGGGTACAGAGCCACTCAGCACCAGCCCAGAGCTGAACTCCCTAGTGCAAGGACTTGGAGCAAAACATGCAGTTCCCTACAGGTGTCCACAGTTGGGTGGTCAAAAATACCAGATTGTTTTCTTCTCAGCAGATTTCAACGAATTCTGCAACATTTTACTCTTGTGTTAATGTGCAGCCAAAAATGTAGGCCCCAAAGTTTAATAACCTGCACTATTGACATTGTATCTACTTTCAGCTGAAAAAAACCCAAAACTTGAACAACTGCTCTAATAAATCTGTGTAAATACCTGCAATACTTTAACAATCCACCAAACAAAATCAACAGGACACTACTGAGTGGCACGTGTGGTTTATGTTCAGCACACAGGAGCGAACACACTCATTAAAGTCCAAATTTAAAGAAAGAAAAGCTTCCACCTGGGTGGCTGTGAGAACTCTCCTCCTCTTCAGGTCTCTGCTAGGAGTTAATTTCCAAGCTTGTCACTTTTCTCTCTAGCGTTCAGAACTATATAGAGCTTTTGAAATACACCGAGCATTCACAGATTCAAAGGAAATTGGCGCCATGAGAGCAAGTACTGAAACACCTGAACAATCATAATCAAGACAGAATCAGAGCCTTTAACAAGTTTATAAAGTTATCAGAAAAACTGACAGAAAGAACTGTAAATTTTTAAAACACGAAGAACGGTTACTGCAGGCGTTGCAATACTAACTCTAAAACGGCCACAGCCACTCAGTTCCTCTCTTAATAGCCTCTTTCCAAAATAATCCTAATCCAACCAGCCCATCCCTTCTATTCAGTCACATCTGCAGTCTCTGCCTTCTGCACACTTTAATCGAATGAAGAAGTAAGAATCCGATGGCATGTCTTTACTGCAAGTCTCTAACGTATATTAAAAATATTCGTGCCTATACTACGTTCATACCTCAATAAAGTGATTCACAAGTAACTGATTTTGGATCACTGAAAACTACAAGCATGCACCAGACCAGCAATGAGTGATCCCAGGGGCAGTGAATATTCAAGGGGGAGATCCAAAACACCTGAACCCGTCTCTGATCCACTTCATCAGCCTGCAGTTTTGGCACGAAGGTTGTAATGCTGGGACGTGAAGAAGGGAAGAAGGGATGTGCTCACACGTGATACCCTGCACCCACACAAATACCATCAGAACATTTATTAATAATCAAGATGCCCTCAGAATAGCTACTGCTTCCAGTATATACGTTACTAATTCACTTGAAGACGGTGTTTGCATCGTCTTCTGGTATGACAGTAAAAGCAGACACCACGCTAAGCATGAAAAGTAGAAATGTACTAGAACTGTAGTATGCCAGAACAGAGAGATTAACAGTAACTTCTCCTCACATCATTTTAAGAACTTCCTTATAATTTCCCAACACCTGAGAACTCTGTATGCACTCATCCCCACACACCGAGATTGTTTCCTATGTTCTCTCTCTAATGGCAAAATAATTCCCCAATTTTTCTTCAGTCTGCATCTTCCAGCCGTTAAATAAACCCAGGATTATTATTGTTCTAGTTAAGTAATATCACCTTGTGCCAAAAAAAGCGTCAAAAACCTAAACAAACCCTGCCCACTCTGCTGGCACTCACCAAGCCACCAACGTACCCGACGACTGCAGCACGGACCTGCCTGCACAAAGCATAAACCTCTGCATGTCCACCTCTGTCCCTCTGAGAGGTCACTGTGGAGATTCTATTTTATAAGAAGCTAACTTTCTAGTTTATATTCAAGGAAAGCTTGCAAATTTGAATTTGAGAGCCTGCTGGTCATCCTTGAGAAGTTCACTTGTAGCAACACCCAGGTCAATGCTTTCGCTAACTCCAGAGCCGCTCACACACACCCCAGTACATGACAAGCCACATTTCTATAAGCCACTTCTCACAGCACAAGATTGGTCTTAAGATGCCAACAAGAACAAATGTTTGCCCTCTGTCTTACACACACTTCTCGAGAAAAGTAATTTCTGTCCTGATTGCATTCATTTAATTTTCCTGACTGGCTGTCAATATTATGAATGCTTTATGAAGTCAGTAATCATTCATTTATAGTAGGTGCTTTTTTCAAAGTCGTTTTCCCAACCCATTCTCTACACGTAGTAATTACACAGGCAGGGCACCAGTTAGGCACTGTGTGCCTCATGTATAAAGTCAAACCAGTACCAACGTTATTCACACAGCAGTAAACACAGTGGGACAAACTCAAGCTGACTTTCATGAGTGAACACACACAAAAAGAAAAGCACAACATTAACAAACTATTTCCAGCACATTCAAAATGCATGATAAATGCAACACAGGACACAGGGCATCACTATTCTTCAGATACAGTGCCAAGATTTTACAGCATAGATATACTTTTAAATATATTAATCAAAACTCTGCCTTTACTCATGTATGTAAAATCTTACAAGCTTCAGATGCTTAACAGACCCCACGGATGAAGGGCTGCCAGTTCCTTCACCACATGAGCAAGACTTAAAATCAAACTGACTACTTTTCAGTAGTTTCTGAAACTTCAATGAAACTCCTCACCAACCTCCACAGCAGGCACGGTGCAGGCAATGGCTCAGGCTCCTCACTGTCACCCACACGGCTCAACCCAGAGCCACGGCACTCGAGGTTTCAGTGAAAAGCTTCCTTTGGGCTATGCTTCGTCGACCTGTGACCAACTCTTGCTCATCCCATCACCAGCTACACCAATGGTGTCTGTGCCTTGAACATCTTTCAACCCGGAAGCAGACCAAGACCACAAGCTTGGTTGTCAAAGCTACTGATGAGCCATAGCAAAATACTACTACATCCATAGTCATTGCGAAAGGACGGTCAGCCTCCAGTGAGCAGAGAGCTTCCAGGGTGTCCTAGGTTCTACAAGGTGAAGCACTCTTACTCATCACTAACCTAATATGACAAATCCATTATGAAAGAGTTATATCAGTCATGGCTCTACATGAAAAGTCTTTGCAGCTGGGATTTCTGAGACTCCAGGACTAGTGAAGTATCACTCCTTACGCCTTTGCTCAGTTCCAGCTGGTGATGCCTCCAGAGCTGAGCCTTCCACTGGTTCCTTTCAGCTGTTACCAGGAGGAGCTGTTCACCAGAGTTAAAGCCAGGTTCTTCTGCAGATGTTTGAATAGCAAAAGATACAGGCTGAACAAACGCAAATCCAAAATAAGCTGCTCAGCTCCTCTGCCCTAAAATGCATCACGAAGACCAGAGACAGGAACGCCATGGCATCAGCTTTCCAAGTGACTTCTCCAATTACGGGTGTATGGCAAAGCCAAACAATAGTAACTTGGTGCTCCACTGGGTCACCCGACTGCTGCCTTCCCTTCCTTTAAAGTCACCAACAGTCCTTCAGGCTGCTTTTCAGTGTGTTTTTAATTGCCTGACTCGTGTCTAGGGCTCTGCCATCCTCCATCCACTCCAAAGTCCTTCGCGGAGCACAGATGTCAACAGACACACACGTTTTGGCTCGTTATTTCAACCTTGTGCTATGCTCGTATTACTTCTCTTATACTTTGTTCCTGTTCAATTCGGAGAGAATGATGGCTTACACGGCAGTTTCAACTTTATCTGGCTACATTGCGTGCAAATCTTTTATGATGTTGTAAATTAATGGCGAATATCAGAAAGTGGCAAGACTAGCAACTTGTAATGAACATTTCATGGCTTCCAAACTCCTTGGATAGCGACAAATCTAAGAACCAGAACACTGTTTACAAGTTCCAGACTACTAAGAAACACCACTGCAAAAAACCCCACGACGGCCTGCTGACCTAAGACAGAAGAGTCCTTAAGAGGATTATTGGCTTCCTTTTGGTAAGATTCTTACCAGATCACAACTTTTTTCTACATGACACGAGAAGCTGTAGCTCTGCACTGATCATTAACTTTAACACCACAAGTACAATGCCGCAATCTCACAGCTAACTTCCACTCCAACTGCGGCCACTGAGCAGTTCAAGATTTGCACTGGAATTTCTTTGTCTGATGCATTAAGTACATATTGAAATCATGATGAAGTTACATAGCTCAACATGCTTCCTGAAAGAGTGCAAAACCCCTATCTTGCTCAGTAAGTGCTCTGAAACTGCCAGGAGTCCAAATAAAAATACACAATATTCATTTTGCTCACACTACAGAGCTGCTCTATGAAATGTGTTCAAAGCTTATTCAGAAGCACTTAGGTGCTTGAAAAAAAAAAAAGAACCAAGAGCACAGGAAAGCCCAACCACCGCAACCATAACCCCCATCCAAACGGGATCAGAACAAGCGCCAGGACTGCTGCTCTGCTTGATACAGACCCACTAATTCAGCTCAGAAGTCACAGGAGTGCCTCATTCTCCAGTAAAGAAGTCATTAAGATCGAGCTATTCTACATACACAGCCCGCAGTCTAAGATCTCAAGCTTCTATTTTAAAATATTTACATTTATTAACTTAAATAATATAAGCACATATGAAATACAGATCTCTATAACCCCATTTATACATTTTGAAGAGTTTAATTGAACCCTGAAAACATAACTTCCATTCCCTTCTCATGTGGTAGTATAAACTTAGTCAGGAACATCCTCTACTTTGTGCTAATTTACCACAACAGTCTCCCAGTATTTTCCAGCACTGCACTCTGCAATCACAGGTTTGCGCTCTCATTCTCTCCACAGAGGGAGCAATGTGTGTAACAGACTAAAAATTTCGAGGAACAGCACACGTGTAAGCTGCTGTATTTGTGCGAGAAAGAGACAAGATTAATAAGTATACCCAAAAAACCCTGAAGGTGCATCCTGATCTGCACACTGGGATGACATCTCCTTGCCAACTGAGAAACTAGAAAGCATTACTCAAAGATGCTACGTGCGGACTTTGCATGCACAAGCAACCAACGTGGTTTATCTGTCAAGAAAGGGGATTAACACCTCATTCCATCCTTCAAGACACCTTCCTTGCACAAGGCCACCCGGTGCTTAGGCTCGACCGCAGCCCCGAGATACGGTCACCTGCAAGGCTCAGACGATGCCACTCAGTACCTTCTGACAGTAACTCACAGTAGTCAAGCTGTTAGCTTAGGGGAACGCCCTTCCTCATATGGCCCAGCCCAGCAGATCTGTCTAAATGTCAGAAAATAAATAAATCTGCTTTATTTTATTTTGCCTTTGCAGTTACTGCAGAGCTCTCCCACGTGCCCCGGTGCACAGGTATCTATCTCCATCCTAGACCTTGTCTACAGCAGCCTCTCGATCTTCGGATTCTCCAGGATCTGGAACAATTCACCAGTAGAAGGGAAAACCACGACATTTATATAATACTCCCCTGTGAGCTAGTGAAGTTAGCTCCTAACCTGTGAAGTCAGTCTGTGTTACGCTGGATATTTTATTTGTATTATCACGGCATATGTCTATGTAAAAATACCAGCTATCCCATTAAAAATAGGATCTTCTTCAGCACAGAATCGCACGCCTCAAGTTACCAGTCTTAAAATCAAGTAAATGAGACTCATTTACTAGTAATTATCATTCACATCTAGAGTTCACTGCTCTGTTATACCTACACCGGGTACTTTTGCTAAAACTTTAAAATCTGACTGATGTAGTATGTCAGGAAACTTTTCTCTCTTCTCAGTAACATATTTTACTGCTTGAATCCCACATGGCGTAGACGTTTTATCTCCCCAACACAAGGTTACAGAGGGCATTTCTGAATGCTTGTCTAAAGAACAACCTTTATCATAGCCTTACGTTACCATAACGTGCAGGGAATTTTTTTCATACAGTCTTCACCTGTGATTTCTTCCAAAAATGCTGAATAAAAAAATGCCGTTTTCTTTTGGCTGAATATATTTACCTGCATGCCTGCTTATCAACCATCAGGATTTTTGTCCCTCAGAAACGCCATCTGCTGCCGCACAGACAAACCTGTCTGGTGATCACTGGCCCTTGGCACCTGAAGTGAATTTCTCTAGAGATTACCTAGCCCCTCTGCAATGTGACCATTACCTTTAAAAATAAGCATTTGTAATGGGTCAAATATTAAGTTCTTAAGACTCAAACAAGTCTGAGAAAACCAAAAACTGCACAGACAAGGTCACATCGTGTCACTAACGTACCCAAAGGGACCGCTCTGCTGCGCATCAAGTCACTCTGCAAAACTTTATTGGTTTAGACTGCTACGAAGATTAACCAGACCTAACAGTTCAGGCGTTAAACATAATTAAAAACTCTCCTATGTGATTATCAAACAGTACTCGACTGCTACCCTCTCTATCTCCTCCAAACTACTCATTAGTTAAGGTGCTTGTCTACTGGAGATGATAAGTTAGATTACTAACAGTATTTATCCTCAGCTGTACCGCCGTGACAAACTCCCTCTCAGCTGGCACCCCAGTCAAGCTGCAGCCCATGGGAACGCCGGTTCACCAGAACTGCGATTACACCTTCGCTCCAACTGGCAGAAAGCTCACTGCTTACTAACCAAGAAAAGGAAGAGCAACCTCATCGGTTAAGTATTCCAAGAAAAATTAATGGAGAAAAACTCAGTAGGAAAAGTGTGCATTTTGCCAGTTTACACATACAGAGGTAAGTCTGAAAGCTTGCCAGAAGTGAGGTGATCCAAATACACTACTGCTGAATCAGCATAATTTTTAAAAGGCTTTTTTATGGAGTCTTTGCAGGTACAGGTCACTAATCAAGAAAGCACAACACAGCAAACATGCTTTGTATCGGACCATGCATTCTTGATCTTGCTCATGCTTTTTAGAAAGCAGCAGGCTCACTATTGGACCACTACAAAGAACTCTGAACTTGCACACATCCTCTGTGTATTTAAAGATGGGACTTCAGGTACATATCTGATAGTGAATATCAGATTCCCTAAAACATTATCAAATGACAAGTAGCACATGTACATGTACAATAACAGTATTTTAAGTCATTACCTCCACTGAACTTCAGTTCCTCTTTCACTTTACAGTCAGGCTGTATCTGCGGGCACATGTACAGATGGCCCTTTCCCAATCCAACAGCTACCGTGCAGTCAAAGTAGGTCAGTGGAGAACAAAGGAGTTTTAAACTACACTAATCCAGGATAGTTCAGTATCCTACAGAAATGACAAGAGAAGGACGGTCGAAACCGTTGCGGTCACAAGATGAAGTTAAAACTGGAAAGGCTCAAAAGTAAAATACAATCCCAGGCCATCAAGTTCCCCTCCCTGTACCTGTCATATTACTTCATTATTTGGTAAACCGACTGAAGCAGCACTTGTGTGTGCTTTACTCCTTCCTCTGGCAGACGCATTAAAGTATCAATCCTTAACATAAGACCTAACAATCTAGCGAGCTTCACGCCCACTCCTCTGGTTCCTGTCATTTTCAGAGGATGCTACAGCTTGTTTCATTTTCATATCGATGCCAGCATTCTCTCTCTTGTCAGGAGCGAAGTGAAGAACCCAGCTCAGGCATTCCTCGGCAGCAGAGGCCCTTCAGTTCGAGTGTCCAATTTGATATCACTTCTTGCCATTGCTCTGGGCTGCTCCTACCTTTGCCTGCTCGTGGAGTTTCTCACAGCCATGTCTGTAATTCTCCTTGCTGGAGATCGCCTCTTTGTCTCGCTTCTCGCAGCCTGCAGCTGAAGACCTTCTCCCAGGCAGCCCCCAGCTTCTCCAAATGCCATCTATTTTTACCTAGGCACTGCCGTCTCATTCCGGATGCTGCTAATTGGCCCTTAGTCACAACTGGAAAAGTAACCTCTTGAGTAACTCCTTCTAAGCTGCTGCATTGAGGAATCTCAATGTCTCATACTTGCATTCATCCAGAGGAGGAAGCTTCCAGTAAATCTGTTCCCATGCAAGATGAAGCCCAGAGTTCAGTACCAATTAAGCAGATTTTAGCCTTTAAGATTCTATAGTAAATTCATTCACACACTTTTTTTTAAAGTAGTTACTTTCCTGCATAGGAGTTTTATTGTGCATTTCGAGTTCTAAATCCTGTAAGGAAGCACCACAGGAAACAGGAAGTATCTGTAGCAGCACCAGCGACCAGCTGTATTCTACCTATTCACCTGTCTTTTCATACTCCCAACATATCACCCACAGCAATCTGTAAACCTGCACAGATCTACCAAAAAAGAAAACGAGACAGAAAACCAATACAAAGTTAGATTTTCCAAGAGTGAAACAACCAGTGACACACACACACATTATGAGCAACCCATTCCTGAACAGGTGTTTTTCCACACAGACTTCTCTCTTATCTGCATGACACAAAAAAGCTGGATGCACAGCCACAAAACGACGCTTCAGACAACTCAGGGAGCCCAGCTTGCTGCTGATCACTTTGCGCATGAAAAGGTAACCTGAGGGATCTTGGACTTTCCTCCCAACTATTCTGCTGCTGCAGAGTTATCCACCAAATTGGCACAAAGAGGGAAAACAGATACAAGACAGACAGACTGGTTAGGCAGCTTTTACCAGGAAAACACTGGGAAAAGTAAATAACTAAATTATCTAAATTCATTCTAAATTACTTTACAGTCATCATAATAATTTATTATTCCACTAGAAAGGCAAATTTAAATGCTGAGTATTTAAAAGCCATTACTTCAGAAATACAGAACAGAAATGAGAAAATTACCATTTTATTAAGAGAACTTGACTCATTTTTACTAATGAAGACCGCAGTCATTTAATACCAATATAATGAATTCCTTCTAGAAATTCCGAGGTTACCACAGACAAACAGAGCATGTGTTTTTGACAACACGAATGCAACTATCGGATGTCCTGAACAGAAAAAAAAATTAAAAGCAGAACTTTCTGACAGATCAGTAATTCTGGATGCAGTTAAATACTGGCATTAAATACGTCCCATTTCCTAGGACAAAACAAAGATCCCGTTCCACCCCATAAGGACTGTACAGGCTGCCAAGAGTCAAGGGAAGGGCCTTCAGCTGTGGATAATTAAGAAACAGGCATTTTAAAAAATGGGATGTTTTGGAGAGCACAGCATCCGGTAAAACGATGGAGTACTTTTTCCATGTGGACCCAAGAGAACTTGAAATCATTTATTCTTCAAATGAGAAACCGAATACTTCTGTGATGGTTTGTTCTGCTGAGAAAGGAACATCTTTTCACTTGAAAGGAAGGCAAAAAGGATCTGCTTTAAATGTGATTCTGCCAAACAGAATGAACACGGACAGCAAGAACTCAAGTTAATTATATTACAGAAAAGGCATGTACATGTATCTGGGTTCAAATGCATGGTGCCCCAATGAGGAATCCCTGCTTCCCATGACCGCACTGTGAGGGACGCTCGGTGCCTGGCGGGAGTGGGGAGCGAGCAGAGGGAGAGCAAGTCCCTGCAGGACAAGCAGAGCCCACAGGAGCACCAGGCAACCTGCAGCCTAGAACCTACCTCAAGAGCATCCCTCTCACTTTAACTCCCACACCTCATGCTTGTTGATCCAAAATGCTCGAAAAAATGTACGGGAGTTTTTAGCTGTGGACACGACTGTGATGGGACAGGACGTGGTTACTCCCAGTTACATCCTCCCATTCTCCACGGGATGTTCAGGCACAGCCAAAGTAGTTTCTGCACAGTTTCTGCCTGATGGTTGTTGATCACCTTACAGGAAGCTCCTGTCCTCTGATCTCTGAGGCAGGTGAGAGCCTCAGAGCTACGTCAGCCTGTGACAAGCCTAGAGACCCAAGCGATCTCTGGTGGTACTCAGCTCCAACCCGTCCAAACGCCCCGGGCTGGGCTCAGCTGCAGGAGAGGACACCGCTGACTTTCCATGGCACGCATCCACCCAGCACACCTCCCTCCTGGCTTGGGCCCACAGGTCTCTACTGCCCCCGGGGCTTTTCTGCCATTTCAGTATCATCTCCAGGTTGAGTACAGGCCAACACATGAGTTCTCCCAAGCTGGTTGTCCTCACTCAGATGAGATGCAAAGAGCAGCCCAGTTTGCCCTCTCTCACTGCACACAGCCTGACCCAGACACACAGGTTTCCTTGGTCTAATGTGAGGTTTCGATCAGGATACAGCAAGGCAGAGGAAACTAAAAAAGGCCGCTTGTGCAACAAAGAGGAGAATAGCAGGTTCTTCTGCTTTGGGCACTGCTCTGCCCACTATGAGATAATCCTCCCTTGAGGCATCGGCACCACCTTAGGGCACTCACGGTGCAAGTATTTTACCCCCGGCCCTCCCTTCAATAGCTCACATCACCTGAAAAAAAATAAACAAATTACTCAAAAATTCAACAAGCTTGTAGACAGATGCAAGTTTATGCATCAGTATTCCTGATTAAAAGTATGTGTAAGGCAAACAAAATTCTGTTATTGCACAGTAATGTACTTCACCTGGTCAGGAATAACATTTTATTATGATTTCTCCACATTGTCACCATCTCCAAGTCACAGCACATACTAAGTAACCCCTGAATTTTCTTCCTCGTTTTTCCAGTGTTATAAAGTGCAGAGTTAAAAAAGCTGAGGGAAAAGTGGTTTAGATATTACAGCAAGCTCAGATACTGCCTGCAGTAGCACTTCCCTCCTCTCACTTGCAGAATAAATTCACTGGGGCAGAGCTCTCCGCTTCTCTGCACCCGACCCAGTTTGGGTACTGGGAAGCTGCAATTCCCCTCCACTGCAGGCACCTGATAGAGCCCAGCTGATCCAACAGGTCTGCCCAGTTCCCTCTGCTTCCCAATCCTGTGCCTGAGCAACAACCTCTCTCGGTTGTCCCCCTTCCCCATTCATCGGGCCTTCCCTTGTCACCGCTCAGCAAGCTGCCGTTAACCTTCACCTTTGGGCAGGTCTAAGGTAATAATCACGGGCCATTTTATGTTTCTGGGCTTTCTGCACCTGGGAAAAAAAAATATTAAGTTTTCTTTCTTAATGTAAGTTAAGAACTCATTCAAATTTGTAGAAGAATTTTAGGACTAATTGATGACCGTAAGAAATGTCTGAATAAGAACAAATGAAACTCCTAACGCTTTCTGAATGTTCACAGCGTGGAATACACAGGTTGAGAGGAGGGACACAAAATTACCTCATATTTTCAAATTAAGCTTTTTTTTTTTTTACTATGCCTAATAAGCAATGCTGGTGTCCTTCCTTAAACCAAATGGAAAATACAGTATTTTTTCCTATGGAAATATTTAAGAACACATGACTGGTAGGAAAGCTTCTGGATTTATAACCTTCACATGAGAACTTGGAAAACTGGAATTCTAACTGGTTTTGAAAAGTCAATTTTAGCTTTATTCTGCACATAATTCTCTAACTCCAACTGGAGGAGAACCAACTGCAGCCCTGCCACGTTCACTGACAACTTCAAAACTTCTTAACTGCAGACAAAAGATGTGCAAAAACAAAGTAAACTGCAATCTCCATTTTTAATTCTACTACAAATGCAGTTCCTCAACATCCTTCAACAGCGACCAACCCTTCCTGTCAATGACACCGTGTAATGCACTAGCCACAGTAACACTAACACACATCTCCCTCTGCACCCCTGCCTTTCAAACAGCAAACCCGAGTCAGCAACCCTTTATCAATATAATATAATCAATTTACACTTGTTTCTGAATAACACTAAAACCAGTCTTAATTCTGAAACACCAGAAAAATGGCTACAAAGTGGAGACTGATCCTACACTTCCTCAGATGTTAGGGCTCTCACAGCTAGAAGAATCCCGATAGGATCAAATCGTAAGTTGATCTAATTTCCACTCGCTGTCTCACATATATCTCTAAACACAAGCCAAATAAAAGTATAATTTAGAAGAATAAGGATCTGCTTTCTTCTGAGTCCACCGCTTTGCTACAGCATGGAGACACAGAGTATTTTTAAATCATACCTGTCAGTGAAAGTTTACAGCTGCTAACGAAAGATGCCTCATCCTATAAGCCAAAACCAAAAGCACCCTACTCAGAACCTAAACCATAAACAATTAGAAGAAGCAAACCAACAAAAAACCACAACAATAAAATAAACACCAAAAAACCACCACCACCTTATCCTTCAACTACGCGTGAAAACTTCAGAGCAGTCACTCAAAATAGCATCTCAGGAAAACCATCTCTAAAGTACATAAAAAACTATACTTAAAAAATTAAAATGTGTCATTTTTTCAGACCACTCCAACTTGAAGAATCGTACCTTCATCGCATCCACAAGATGAACACTGCTGCCTTCCTCCAACGTAGCGCTCTACAGCACATGGCTCGTTTTAGCCCCAGTGCTCACTGCAGGTTTCCCACTGCAGGTTTCCCAGCCCAGCACCAGCCTACAGTCTACTTCACCTGTCCAACGAGTGAATTACGTTCATAACTGGATGGTGATTAACGCTGAAAGACCCAACTGCTCACACAAACAGCACAGCGAATCACTCTTTACAAACTGCCAATCGCTGAGGTCAAAACATTCATGCTTTTAAGTCAAATTACAATTAACTTCCTCCCCACCCATTCTATTATTTGTTATTCATGCATTGACAGCATGGAAACCACTTCACAAAAACATCATGGGTATCTTGACAGAACCTACCCTACTTAAAGATGAAACACCTTTTACAAACCAAGAGAGGAAAATGGATTCTTGAGTTAAAAACTAACAAACAAAAGAGAAAAAAACCACACCAATCAAACTTACTTTCCCCTTTCATTTGTTTTAGATGCTTTGTTTCACCCTCTCATTACTTGATCTGTTACAGTGCACACCGACTACAACCACCTCCAGGACTGAGCCAAGCGATTACTTTCTACTCCAAAAGTAAAATAAAAAGGTATCCAGCAATGCTGGATGCTGAATCAGAAGCAATTCACTAAGTTCAGCGCTAGCCTCTGAGAAAAATGTTAGGTTTAGATGTTAAAACTGTAGTTGTAACAAAAAATTAAGGAAAACAAATACTCGGTTTCTATTTTATTTACATTCAGATTCACGCTGTAGCCCCTCTTCACCTTTCTAATCCGTGTTAAGGTGAAGAAAACTGCCTTCTTACAAAGCACGTATTGTCTAACAAAACGCTAGCAGCCTCCTCGAAACGCCGCTTTCGGCAGCAGCGACAGGACACAAACCCAACACGACTACGGACGCGGAGGTTCTCATGGCGGACCCTCGGGCAGCGACACCCGTCCGAGCCCCACGGCGCTCCCGGCTCTGCTCACCCGGCCCGGCTCTCACAGCGGCCGTGACGTAGGAGCCACGGCCACGGTCGGGAGGCACCTCCTGTTTGCTGCCTCCAAATTCGGTTTGCAGGGTAAACAGGCTCTGGGCAGCCCTTTCATTATCTGCGTAATCCCAGCCACTGATTACTGGACTCTAATACCAGTGCCCCAGCAAGCTTTCATTTCTGAATTACGGCCAGGCAGAACACGGCCGGGGGAGCGCCAGACAAGATGATTAAGCAGCAAAATATGACAAGGCATGAATTACATTGTTAATATTCCTATCTATCATCAGCCGCAGAAACGAGGGGTTTGTGCAGCCAACGGCAACTACGCGTCAAGAAAGCTCCTCGGCTTCGACGTGCTTTCAAAATAAGAGCAACGGTGTGTTTGGGGTCATTCTCTTCTTTGGCTGCGTTGACGCTGAACTGTATTGCACCAGTTCACTACTCGCTTCCTTCTTCAAACTCTACCTTGAAACCGCGCTGGAGGAAACTGTTCCTGTGAAGAGGCAGGCCCCAATTACAGCCCTCTGCTTTCAGAGGAGAGCGCTATCGTTTTTCAGCAACAGCTGAACAGCTTTCATTTCAGCGATTCACTGCCGGTGCTTAAGGATGGACCAAATCTCCACCAACTTCGGATTCATCACCACATTGTGTCTCATTTCCTCAAATTCACAAAAAGTAAGGCAAAAAGTGAGTTTTAAGGAGTCTGTATAAAACAGCCATGAAACTGCTTTGTTTTTTTAAAATTTTTCCCTTTTCATCATCAGCACCCCTGCGGTTCCACCCATTTCTGTAAGAGCAGCCCTTCCCTTCTACCTTCAGTGATTTGCTTCACTATTTTTAAGGTATTTGGAAACGGGAAGGAAAATGCCTAAAACCAACAGAAGTGTAAGGACGTGTAACACATCACAATAAATTACTGCACATTACACCACAAAATCAGCAGAACAGACACACCAAAAGGCCACACAGATGAACTTTTTGGTGCTGTAAAATACCACTTCGCAGTACTAAGAGAAGTTGGTCAACATCCCCTAAAATTCTGACCCAAAGAAGGGAATACGGAGCAAACACACGAGGCACTTGCCACTGAACTGCTTCAGTTGACAACGAAGATCCCAAACGCGTGTGGTACCTGGGCTGTCCCCAGCAGTAGAGAAAGAGGGGGAAAAGGGCACCCAAAGATGCCCGTGCTCAGGGCAGCAGAAGGAAAGGAGAAAATAAAAGAGCTTAACCAGGATCAGAATTACGAACTATTTTAAAATTACAGCCTTACCTTAACCTGGCAAGGCTTCCTAAAACGTGCTAATGAGAAGTGGATCTGATGAAGGAGCAAAATAAACTATGGATTTTGGTAAAAAAATATATAGACCGCCACTCTTAGGGAGAAAAATTAATTTCGTATAATGAATTATAGTAATGAATTTTTAAAAATAATAACAAAAAAACCCCAGAATAAAAACAAAATGAATTTTATCAGATTTGTTTCTATTTAAGTACGATTAAAGCAATCTTTCAGTTACTTAGCTGTAATGAAAGCAGTGAACCTTGAAGAGTTTGGCTAATGTCACGTGTAATTTTTATCTCATTTTGCTCAAATCAAATAAAAATAACATCTTTACAGACTGTCACTTTTATTGCACTGTATTGCTCACGAGACACTGATTTAAGAGAACACCGAGAAATAAAAAGATGCACATTAAAAGCATCCATTAATTCTCAACGCCAAATCGGAGCCATCCTGACTTTTCTGTTTACTGAGCACTGGGTAGCACTCGGGCCTAGTTCCCACCAGACTCACTTGCATTTTGAGTCACCATCCATTCTGTAAATCATGACCCAGTGTCTCAGGCTGAGCACCAAAATGAGCAGGTGGCTCTGAACAAGCAGAGCATCACCCAAGATACGTGGAGCAGAGGAAACAACAAAGCCTAATTTTAATGTATTTTTAATATTCCCTAAGGAAACAGCCGATCAGTCTGGAAAGCCTCGCTTTTCTTCCCAAATCCCTTATGGCCTTTCCTACAAACTTCCAAAGCTTCTGAAGTGGGCAACGCTGGGGCTCTTACAGCTGCACATTTAGGACCCTGCAAGCTGGAAGGGGGTACCTGTGAAGACAGCCAAACCTAAATGGAACTGTCCCCAAGATTTCCTAATGAGCAACCCTCTTTGAATTCAGTCTGGTAACTTGTGTTCAACTGAAGTATAACTCCTGTAACAGTCGTGACTCTTGATCTGGAAGCACATCACTAGATAGTCTAACATCGCTTTAAGTAGTTCCTGCCAGGACACATTTTTCCTCATTATTAAAAACGCATGCTTCATTTTTGGTTTTATCCAACTGCATTGCCGCTGCTTGCGTCTGAGCAGTATTTTCTCCCCATAAGACACTATGATGATCGCTGCTCTCAAGCTTCTTGATAAACTACAGAAACAGATTATTTGTTTAATTGTATTGCATAAGGCATTTTCTCTGGGCCTTCGATCACTTAATGGGTCTACATCTCTCTCAACTCTCCTATAGCTTCTTGGAGTGTGCCAGGTCCCAGACCTCACGATGCATCCCGGTATTGATTTTACCAGTGCAGCAAACAGAAGCAGCATTGCTGCCTCTGTCACACCTAAAAGGAAACAAACCACCCTCATGTGCTCTGCGAGGATGACACAGGCACGCTCTGGTTAACAACAGAGGCCAAAACGCCTGGTCATTCTTAATTACGATAAGCCTATCTAGCTGTTACACACAAAATAATGATCTCCCACAGCTTCAGAACTCTGCCAAATTTGGGCTGGCACTCATGGATAAAGCAAAAGCACCTCTGACAAACAGCAAGGCACCACTAGGGAAGTTCCAAAGCAACCATTCCACGTGGGCCAAAGTGCACTGCTTCAGACACGAACCTTTAGAAATTCTACAGGAAAAAATGAAAATCTACGAAACTGCGTACAGACATTCTGCCACAGTACTGCGGAAGACAAAGAAGATCTTTATGAAGACTGAAAACCCCTTTCTACCAGAAGCAGAACTTGTAGCCAAGACAGATCAACGCAGACTCTCTAAAAAAGCTCTGGTCATTTCTTTGCCTCACTCTAAATGAGAAAAGCGTTTTTTCTTTCAGGTATTTTAGACAAATCTCCTAGGGTTTAGTTACATTTTCTGGAATACTTAGGCCATGGAAAACTGCATTTTCCATTTAGGTTTAATCAAGAGATTCTTGCTCATTTGAATATTATTCTCTGGCTCTATGTGAAGAAGTATGGGTGAACATGCTGAAAAGGTGGTGTTTTTTCCCCCAGTTTCTACAGCCCCAGCTAGAAGCTTAAGTACACAAAATTAAACCTATTCCAAAGGTACAAAACATTAATCACCTCTTTTGACTTTTTTTCCAGGTTAAGCATCAAATGCGCTCTACTGGAAATGCTTATACCCATATGTTGTGCAAATTTCTGCTTCTGAAGCATAAATATCTCCATTATGTTAACTATTTAATGACCCAGCACCGAGCTCCTGTAATCAGCTCCCCATGGAACAGGTCATAAAGGGAACCGCACTCAGAAATGAATTAAAGTTCATACTCCCTGTTTAAATTACCCACCCCGCTCCTGAGCAATGGCTTCCTCAGGCCTTCGCTCGATGTTTAGGCATGCCGCACAACAGCTTCACACAACGTCTTTATCTCCCCTCTCCACCCACCAAAACCAACCAAAACTGCTGGGGTAGCTCATTTCACGGGTCCCACACAGCACCTCACGGGTCAGGAATGATAAGGCTAAGGAGTAGTTACGTTCCAGCTCAGCAAAAAGGCAGAAAACCAGGCAGGGCAGCTCTCCGGAGCATCCAACCTGCAGAAGGGGCCTGTCAAGGGATGAGGAAGGTGCAGATGAAGGAGCTTCCCCTCTTGAGCCACACACAAAGCTCTGCATGCACCAGGTAGAAATTCAGGCCCAGTCCCACGACCTCGCTGCTGGCCTCCTTGTGGTGCTCTCAAAGGCTGCGGCACAAAACAAACCCTTTAGGTAGATTTTCAGGGTGTTACAGCTCAGAAAAACATGAATAGCAGCAGATACACTGAGCTTTCGGAAACCTTCAGAAGACAACACTCCACGGCTTTCAGCTTAACTCACACAATCAGAAACGGGATTACTCCCTCTGGAAACGAAAGCTGAAATGTTGCATAAACTGACATAATTTACCAAAAAACTGTAAGACAGGTGGGCAGAGAAAGAAGGGCATGGGGTTGGATTTCTTTTTTCCTTCCTCATATCAACACTAGCAAAATATTTGTAGCTGAACCCTGGTTTGTTTTTGTTTTTGTTTTATTTAACATGAACAGCAAATCACATCCAGACAATAAATACGTTTTTAAACTAAAACTCTGTTGTATTTTTCCCAGCAATTCTCCCAGTCATTTAATGGTTTTTAGGCAAACCTACTAAACAGCTGCTTAATATTTTCATGTAGTTTTGGTCCAGGTAGCATCTGCCAACCTCTCAGCCACATTTAGTATCCTCCCACAGCTGAAGCCTAACAGACTTCTCTATTGAAACTTAAATCAGCAGCCTCTTTGTCTCCATGCAACTGCTCTTTTACTGAGCATGGTATGGCAGCACAGAAAGCACAAGATGAATTTAAGCAGTGAAGCTGGCAGAAAACTTCCTCTTGTGTAAAAGGAAAAAGTCCAAATTCCCACTTATTTCCTCACTGGAAAAATAAGACACAGACCCTTCCTCCCTGCAGCCACACGGGTGCTACTGCAGTGGCAACCTAGGTGCAGTAACAGGCATCTTGTGTTCAGCTTCCCTTGCTGCCCTGTTAAGCGATTCCCATTCCTCCCAGGGGATGGATTAGATGGAACAATTTGGAAAAGCAAGTAACACACGAGGACCATGCTGCTTTACCTTCTTTTCTATAAAGGAAATCTTTACTCATATAAATAAGCTTCCCTGCAGTTTATGTATCCTGGAAGGATTCTCGGAAGTTTTACAAGTGTACAACACTGAAATTCCACACTAAGTTTTTCCTTCTGTTCAGTATGTGAAGAATGTGGGGGCTTCAGCGTTATGGGTGTTCCTGGCCATTTGTAAGAACAGCAAACACTAGGACTGGTGTGCCAAGTTTACTTAACATTGCTGATCCTCTTCTAAAATAGGAAACCAGGAATATTTGTGTTTAACACCAACTATTTTTTTTTAAAGACAAATATAAGTACTGGTGGTGTTTGAACCCAGGCCTGCTATGCAGTGTGGCTTCATTAACAAAAAACCCTATGCTGTGCAAGTGTGCCATTTACTGTGACCACTATTCCCACTCCACTTGCAAAACCCGAAGACCTTGTAAAATCAGACTGATTGTCACTGGGTGAAATTAGAAATCCATCGTCCCCTGACAAAAGGTACCTAATGCCTTAGAGCTGGACAGACACAGAAACCTGACCTCTGACAACCTGCTTTAATGATTTTCAATTGCTGTCAGCTACCAAAACATACAAAAGCAACTGGAACAAAGAGTCAATTCTATTTGCATCTAACACTTCAATACTGACCTAATAAAATACTCTACCTGAAATTTAACACACAAAAACAGTGGTATTAAATAAAGCTTGGTTGGGGTTAATTTAAAAACATTTTTCTAACTGACTGTTTATGTCTGGTCTTCCCTTATTCTCCTACTTGAAAAATGTGTCAAGTTATCAAAACAGGTCCTGCTTCAACAGCACCAATGATTGAGTCGAGAGGTCACATTTTCCCTCTTCACACACGTAGGCTATAGGAAATACTCAAAGTTTTTCTCTTCCATTATTCTAACGAAGCGGTCACAACAGACGCTCTCCGTGCAGCCCTCAACAAAAACAGCACGTGGCCTTGCCAAAACCACTACCAGCCCACACAGCACACACGTGTGCGTGCACGCACCCCTCCTCGAACCCACGGCTCCCTTTGCGCCAGGTTGATGCATCCACTCAACCTCAAGTGGCCGATGCTGACACACAGCCGCGCTGGTTCCTGCCTTAGTCACGCACAGAAAGGTAAACGTTTGATGTTCAATGTGACTTCACACAATAACCATAAAGAATCAAAAGAAATTAAAACGATTCCTTTCCCTCAGCGCTGTGGGAGATGTTTTAAGATTGGCCAGGTGGTAAATTCCATCGTTAATTTTATCATATTTCCAGATATGAAATACTGCAAAACTTCTTTGTTACTTACTATTGTCCATTCCGCAGGAATGAAAGTATGAGTAAGTAGTACCTACTTTTCTTAACTAGTCATTTCTTCTATCTGGTATTTGCCAAAAACTATCAGTACTGACCTCAGAAATGCATTTAATCTTCCCAAACTTTATACTCTTAAATTCTATCTATGACACTATATTCTTCCCTGCTCCAAAGATGCAGTTCTGCAGGAGATAAAGTGGATTAAAGACATATTGAGGATTATAGATTATGCAGTTAGAACAAACACAGGCAAGTATCTCAAATAGCTGACCCTACAGAAGGGAATCACATTCTGTTCTCAAGATGATATACAAAAATAGAAAACACATTCCACTAGGAAAATATTTACTTAATAATTTATCATTTAAGAACTACTACTGTACAAATTAAAGTTCAAAGACAGCACACTGAAATCAACGTGCAGATATGTATGCAACGATTAGAACACAGCTTCGATTTCAACTGTGGCTGGATTTACACAGTTTACTCAATTCCAGCATGAATCACACTTCTGTTTGCCCCGAAAGTCCTATGTTTAAAACTGACTGCAAAATTTTTTGGATAGGAGAGGCTGAGAAGCGCAGTACTGCCGAAAAGTCTAGAAATAAAAGGATAAAAATCTCTAAGTATCCAACTGGAAAGAAATGCCAGCGAGATACAAGAATCAATTTAGTCCAGACATTAATAGCTTCCTTAATGATCTATATGATTAAAATAGCATATAGATAACATCTTCTGAGGATATTAAATAGGGAACTTTGAGTAGCAGTAAAGCCAGAAATAATACAAAGGAACCTAAGCAAATTCCTTACATGGCCAGAAAATAAAGTGAAATTCAGTTTGGAAAAACACCAACTAATACATCTGGGAAAAACAATCCCAAATAGAGATATTTATCATGGACAAGAAACCTGGGCAGTAACAATGCAGAAAAACTGCGTTAACCACAAGTGCAGCATGAGCTCAAAAGAGTGGGGGGCCCTGTCTATCTGGCCCCTGAATCCAGGGACAAGAGGGGAGAGCTGAGTTACTTCCCCTTCACTCCTCTCCCAGAATGAAGCACATGTGGATGGGCTTTCTGTCCATCTGTCCTTGCTGCAGTTCTGGACACACCACAGGCTCTGATGCTCGAGACATTTAAAACTACAGGACTAAAACATTATGAAGTACAGTATTATCTAAAAAGCCCAACCGTAATGCAAAAAACAGCCTGTGCCTATTATTGCATATTATGTGTGGTTGCAGTGCTTCTCCACCGTGTCTGAAATATCAGGGAGTTTTAATCCATAAGTATAACGCTTATACAAGAACAGATAAACATGAAAATATGCTCATTTCCAAACCATTTGGTTTTTATTGACCATGAAGTTCTGGCACATTTCAGCACAAGTGAAGTGACTTTGAACACGCTGGCTCTCAGATGAACTTCTGCTGTGGTGCAATGTTTGTCCACGCTAGGGTCAACTGTGCAAAGCAAGAGAACACCAAGGATGCGCTCACGGCAAACGAGGTCACCTCAGGATCTTCTCCGAAGGGCATCTCAATCCTCCTCTCCGCAACATCCTTGATTACGACAAGTTTCTGCAACAGCAATGACTGCTCCTTACCAAGCAGGGAACAAAAGAAACTTACTTAGAGAGACTTTATTTTTTTAATCTAGTTTTCATTTAGTTTATTTTTTCTCTTGTAGAAGGGCTGCTCTGAGGTGGGCATACCCCCCTCAAGTGTGTTAGTTGGAGGAACCTGTCCCACTTGAAATTCAGAGATACTTGAGCCAAATCTTAGATTTGGCCATTTTTTACCAAGAAGCAAGGTGCTCCAAATGCAGTGTCTTCAGCTCCACTGTGCGTAGTTTAGGGACAGCAGACCATGGAAAGAACAGGAAGAGCAACAGACTTGTCCTGGGAAATTCAGCACATTTCTCCTGCCTCTGGAATTCCCTGCTATGAGGAAGAGACGAAATACTGAGATCACCAACTCCACGGTTGTCTTTTTCTTACAGGACCGCATCTCCTTTGTTTACTATTTGGGGCATTTGTTTTTCCTGAAATTAAGGAAGAGTGAGAAATTTCACTCTGTGACCTGAAATTTCACAGTTAATGGGAGGAGGATGGGGTAAACATAACCTCGAGCACTTTGTTCCTTCCTCCTTCCTTGCCAGGACTCCTTTTGACTCATCGCAATGAAGAAATTTTCCAGGAGCCTTTTCACTGCTTAGCGTGTGCCTACCCCACAGCATAGATCCCACTTGCTCATTTCTCTAATAAAAAGAACTGCAGCAAATCCCGTAATATTTGTGGCTAACAAGATCTAATCTGGCAGCTCAGATGATATTTTAAAGCAGTTTACAGCAACAGACATTTTTGGGAGTTTACGGCACCCAAAATGTAGGTTAACAACAACTTTGATATGCTGTCTCTCCCTCAAAATGCATCCAAAAAGCTCTGCATCCCAGCCCATCCCACATACCTGTACCTTTGCCACCCAACGTACCCGAGAGAACTGCATTACCTTGCCAAGAGGCAAACCCAGGTGCCAGAAATTTGGCCACAATCTCCATCACTTAAGGCAGACAATCTGGAGTTACTCTCTCAGAAGGACTAATAGCCACTTCCCTCCACCACTGTTTCTTGTCCTAGGAGAGAAACTAGGGTGGCCTTTAATCTCGAGTAAAATACCTGTTAAGATCTAGGCTTTGCCAAAAGCAGACACGGATTTCTACTGAGACCCTCCATTACAGGCAAGTCACAGTGGTGGCTGTTTTCTCTCTCTCTTTGCCTTGCCTCTTCACTCATTTGCACTTTTTAGAGATAAGCAGAAATATCCACCACAGCAATTTCTTAACACTGGTGGGGAAGGACGTTCCATATCTTCTCATAATAAGCAGGAGGGTGAAAAAACTTTTAAAAAGCAACCCAAAACCAAGAGAGCGCATGGAGGAGAGAGGCCAAGGAGAACCACTGCCTGAATGACAGAAAGGGAAAACTCTCGCGGTGAGGCCTGATACTGCAAGCGAGGCGGGATGGAGCCGGAGTGCTCTTCACAGGGCGGATCTCCATCCCCACAGGGCTGGTCCTGCCTCCACAAGTGCAGACAAACAACCACTGTAACGCGCTGATGGAGCTTAAGAAGATGGATGGACTATTCTTTTTTCTTTATAAATACAGCTGATTTTATTACATCGAGATGTTCAGCAATCTCTGTAATCTACTCCACCTGGAATGCTTGTTTTACCAAGTGTGAGTGAGTTTTATCACCCTCTTGTGGAATCACAGCTGAATTGTCTCTGTCAGGTTACAGGAAGCAGCAAAAAGCAGGAGTAAGGCAGGCGGTGGTAAAGCAGCAGCAAAGACGACGACAGAAGCATGAGCTGGAGGAATAAAGGGAGAGTGAAGGAGAGCCATGACGAGTAACACAGTACCACCTCAACTTCTTCAAAAAGCTATCCCAAAAATGTTATTTGAAAACGCCAAAGATAACAAGCAGCCAAATGTACTCTCCCTTGGTAACGCTGACAATATTCAACAAGTAAGTTATGTTCTCTCCAGTGACTCAAGTACTGTCTCGGCTCTGATCACCATCTTTTGCCCCTTTGTTTCCACATAGATGGGAAAACACATTCCCTATGAACAGTTTAGAACAGTTAATCCTGTGTGCAGTCAGAAAGCACTTACTACATTTCCTTATTTATAAAGAGACCACATATAACATCTATACTCTGCTGTTGGAATGTGAAGGTGGAGAGCACATCAGCTAAACTTGCAAAGAAAACTAATGGAAGCTTACCCATTCACATTACATCCTACTGGGATGCAGAATAAATAAGAATATTTAATTCCTCTAAAACCCAGAATCATCCTTTCCTCATTTTCTGACTAGCCCTAATACCAGTTTATAATAAGAGAAACTTAATTTGCAGTAGTTTTCCTTTACAAGGTAACCCATATAACAACATATTCAAAACCTTGAAAGCAATAAACAAATGTACTGCCACCGGCATTCTGAAACGTGAAAATCCAAGTCTGGTACGAGCACACACACACAAAATAAAGATGCCAAGAAAGTCGTGATAACATTAAAGTCATGAGACTGCAAAGAGGCACAGAAATCTCAAACAACACAAGACCAGCTCAGACCAGGACGGTATCACATGCATGGTGAAGAGTAAGAGATCTCACACAATGTACCCCTACAACTTCCCAAATATCTTCCAGGAACCCTACAGACCACAGCCAACACAAACCACAGTTGTATCTTCTTAATTACGCTAAACATTTTTTTCTGATGCTCCTCAAAAAGAGTTAGAAACCCATTCAAAAATAATTCTAATGACAGTTAACCTTATGGTAAAAAAACGCTTCAAGAAACGCTTCCCTCTCATTACACAAACCGTGTTTATACGTAGCCACCATCCACAATGAAAAGCTTCAAATGGATAACTGTGCAAGTTACATGAATTTCACTGTTTCAGTCAAAATCTGACAGTTAAGTACTTCTCCAAACAACGTATAATTTCAGCTTAACCTTATTCTTCCCAAAGATACCTGTATTTCTGTAATAAAAAATACTTTATTTGGTATTTAACCATTATCTCCAACTGGGGTTCAAGTCCTACACGGTTATCTGCATTTATGCACCATTCCTGAGATACCACTGCTGGTTTACTCTAGCTTCTGCAAGATACCCATCAAGTAAGGAAGGCTAATCCTGTGGCTGATGATGTGCAGCAGATGCATCTTTTTCAATTCATAAAAATCTTCAAAACACCCCTAATTAGCCACAAACTTTTACAATCAGAATAACAAACTGCTTGCCTCCACCTCCCTTAAACTTGATCAGTCCTGAAGTCCAATAGGAAGTTATTAGAGCAAGCTCTTCAGATCAGAGGAGCGAGCAGTACGTCCAGCGATGCTCAGCAGACTTTACAGCAACCTGCTACTCTAGTTTTTGTTTTTAAAAAGCTACCCAGAAAGGATCCCTTCCACTCTCTCACCTTCTGCCCATCTGATCAGCTACATGAACTCTGTCATGTTGTGCTCCCACTCTGCCCCAGACTCTTGCAAATGCTGAGGGAAGCACCAGGCACAGAAAACACCCCAGCTAAGGACCTGTCATACAGATCAGAAAGGGACAGTTAGCGGTTAAAATTAATAAAGTGCATAAATGCACAATAATGATCTTTTCCAATAAAATGTATTAATAAAAACATTGTAAAATGTAGAAGCTTTAAAACCAATTATATTACTTGGTTTTCAAGCAATACAGCTTTACATACCGTTATTGGGCATACTGTGACTTGAAAAATAGATTTCTGCAGGAGACTGAAAACACACATTTTTATACTAAACAAATCAAGCAGACTTTCAAGCACTTTCAAAATTGCATACGTCGCTATCAACTAGGAAAAGGTACTGGTGAAAAACCTTCCATTACTGTAAATCATTGTTAGTCCTCATCAACACTGATTCCCCTGTACCCTGGCTTCAAGACATGTCCAAAACAGACAATTTTTTCCATCAGGAGCAACAACTGAGGGCACAAAAGTATTTCACAGCGGTCCTTTGGACAGCTGCCTTTTCTTCTGAAAATGCTTGATAAAGATCCTCACACTGTAGCTGCTGAGGGTTTTACTTTTTTTTTTAAAGCAAAAAGCAGAAAACCACACACACAGAAGCTACCAGCGCTATGTAAAAGTTCCCCACCGTTTCAGTGCTGCTGGATTAACTCTTCGAGAGGACACAGGATCAAACACATCACTAAACACACCCTTCTGAAAGAAGATTCTAGTATTTTTCTAACAGATTTTCCTTAACCTTCCATAAAGCAAGGTGTGCCCGCTTGCTGATACTCGTGAATCAGGCAGTTGGCAAGATTACATCGTGCCACCACTAGTCCACGAATGCCGCTGTGCCACCAATACCAAAATTCATTGAACTCGGCGAGTCCTCTCGATTCTAGGGATCTTTGGCTGATTGAGCCAAGGAAACAGTAATAACCTGAATGAAAAAACTGTAGGTGAAAGGAAGTTACCCTGCACCTAAAAATAGTTTTCTGTCCTCCTCCCACTCCCCAGAAGCATAAATGGAAGTGTTCTTTTCTCAGGGAGGCAGTAGCTTACAATGGATGAACGTGAAGGGATCGCTTCCTCACTACAGAGCTTTACCCAGCAACAGTAGTACCCCATTATAAATACTGGGCTTTAAAAACAGAACAGAAGACTAAGTAAGCTCAAAACCTAAACTTATATATAACATTAAATATAACTAATTTATATGCACAGGTACGTATTATACATATTTTATATACAGATTCCACAAATGCACACAATTCCAGAAATATGGAAAATGAACCTTTCAGAACAGTAAAGCTCCGTATCGTACTCAATTACAAAGGCAGCGCTACACTTCAACAGTCATGGATATTATAGAGCAATAATTGCATGAAACCAGAACTTGTGTTTGTCAAAGGTACTTTGGGAAAGAAATATAAAGGAAGTACTTATTACAGAAATAGGAGGTTCTGTTACAGACCCACGGGGTGACACTTGGACACAGAAAATTGTAACAGTATTAGAGAAATAAATAATACCGGGAAACATATTAGAGACACTTACTGTACAAACAGACTGAAAACAAGTTTCTGATGGTGGTAAAGTCTAAACATTTCTCCAGAAAATCTTCACAGTTTTAGACTCAATCTTGTGAAGAGTACAGAAACATTTTACACAGTGATTACAAGTTACTTCATTTTAAAATAAATTTATTTTTTAAAAAACAGAAAAGGAAGAGGTGGGAATGATCATCACTGAACAACTCCAGCAGGCAGACCAAGAAATTCCAGAAGTAAAACAACTTTGCTGAAGGCTTCAGGTTAAAAAGTCTAACACAACAAAATAAAGCAAAAACCACTCAACGAACACAAAACCACCATGGCTGCGGGAAAATCACCGGACTGAAAGACACTCGGAGATGAAGACAACTGAATGGAAACATCAGAAGAGCAGGGCTGAGCTGTCAGAGCTTCTCGCCACCTGCAGTTTCACAAATACGCTGCTCAGATAAGGAGGATCTTTTACCATGGCCTTCATTTCAAGTCAGCCTTTCTACGCGTGCCCATCCCCTACAAATGTAGCTCTGTCAAACTACATTCCGAATGTGGGATACAATAGCAAGAGGAGAAAATTCAAAAAGACAGAATGTTATCAGTATATGGCCCTTTCTAAAGATCATCAAACAGGTACTCTTCAGAAACAGCCAGAGACCTTTAAGGTTAATGGAAAGAATTATTCTGGAACCACCAGGTGTTGCAAAAATGAAAAAGAAAGTTAAGTATATACTAAAAAAACAACAAGAGACGATGAATAAATTAATTACACATGACAACAACCTTCTGGGATGTGGCCCTGTTCCCAAACCTTACACAGAAATGGCCCATTATGTCCAGATTTATCTCAACCAGAATGGGCACAGAATTCTTAAAAGTATTTCCAGGATTGACGTTGATTCACCATTGATCATGTGCAGCACAAACCAAGTTCCAGCATTTCTTCCACAGAATGAATTGGGAGCTCTGGGATCCATTTCCAATTATGAAAATAAAGCAAACTTTTATTTTGAGAATTCATAACTACTACAAACCTAAATTCCTGTTTATAAATTAGGGTAAAGTATTTAACTTAGGTATATTATTAACGGTTTATTGCTATCTGTAAAGCATTCCAGATTTCACAGGTGGAGTAAAGCATGGAAAAGACAAGTAACCAACCCCCATGGAAGGCAACAGAAAACAGAGGCTCTATCTTTCTTCTACAACTCAAATAATAACTATTTCCCTTATGTACAGTTCTGAAGGTGGCATCTGTCAGCCTGAAAAAGCCACACTTTTTTATAACAACAGAAATTTTTTAAAAGTCAGAAGTAACTGAAATTGGGAAAGAAGGTGCACATCTTGCAGTTCTCAGTCAAAAGTCTTTTGGAGTTGGTAGGATTTTTTTACTATTTAGGAACTTCAGCATTTGACCTATAGATAAGATTCATAAGAAAAGCTTATAATAAAATCTCAACTATAGGCAAATAATATAATTATTAAAAACAAACAGCAAGTGAAACGAGGTTTTCCCTTTCTGACTATGCAACGCTCTTTTGTTGCCACTACAGCAATTCTTCAATGCCATGGAAACTATCTGATAAATGCAACAGGAGCCTAATAAATTTCATAGTATTGAGGTAGCAGAGCCATTGGTATTGTTGACAGAGAGATTCTGACGACCTATTTTGAGGAAGAAAAATCATCTAAAGATAAAAATCATAATTTGAGCTGTTTTCAACAAAAATATGCAATAGTTTTAGAAGATCTGAAAGTAAACTGTATTAATTATATTAGATCAGTGGGAGAATGATAGGGAAAAACACCTTGAAATTACAAGAATGGGACACGCTGATTTGAAACTCAACTGACACTTTTGGATGGTTTGCTTTACCTAACTGAGGTATTTTTACTGAGGGTAAGGGGGATGTGAAGAACACTGTAAATCATGTGCAGGTTTTCTGTCCAATTTCTCAAGATGCTAAACATGTATTCATAAGCCATATGATCTTTTTAGTCATCTACATGTATGCCTTCATTCTCTGGACTCTCCCCTACCATCACAGACACTGGCAGAAAGACAAATGAACTCCTCATTCGTCTTTTACGGGTCAGGACAAAATACTATAAAGACTTCTAAGGAAAAAGAGTGCCTACACAAAATGAAAGTAAAATAACCCTCCAAGAAATAACACATTTATCCAATGCCCGTGCAATACTGTCTTCTCTATAGAACAAGCATGATTTGAGGCATGGCTCAAACTTTGCTAACAAACTCAGGCTGGGTTTGAGTAAGACACAGCTATGAAGTATTCATTCCCAGAAAACGGCTCTGCCACAAACCAGTCAGCAAGGGGACCTGTCAGCCTTCCTGATCCCACAGCCTCTTTAAAAGTAAAGCCAAAAATCAAAAGCCGTAATGCACTGCAAGATACACCAGGCAAGAGCACGTAAACATCTAGAAATGCATGTGATAGTAGAAATGATGGGCAACTGCATCACAACTCCCATATGCACTTTTTGTCCCACTCCTCTACACTTGAAACAAAGGAGAAAAGACTGGTTTTAAAGTGTTATATTGGACATCAAGTCATACCAAAAGAGGAAAGTCCAAATTAGATTTGGTCCCAATGCACTAAATAAAAATATAATCGTCAGAAAAGCTGTCTTTACTGTAAGCAAACAGAGCAGCTTCTTGGCTTGTGGCTTCTGAACACCTCAACTTGGCCCAACAGAGCCCCAGAAAGCACACCTTATTCTCTCAATACATTGTTTGTTTACGGAAAGACACAACACACACACACTTCTGTTAATTTAAAAGAAAACAAACAACACAACAGTAACAACTTAATTTCTCTATATTATTCTTCTACAATAAGCAATACTGAAAATTACAGTTCTTCTTATTACGTGTCCTAAATATCAGGTTACCCTTCAGACTTGTACACAGCATCTCAACACACTGCCTCTTGTTTTACTTTCCTGAAATGCTTTTATTACCAAGTGGACAACAGCAACACTGACTGATCTATCTGTTTTTGCAATACAGGCATGTATGCTCACAGAAGGCAACAGACTGCATTAAAACACCACCAAAACAAGCCATTTTACTATATATGACTCTGCCCCTAGGGAAAGGAATGAGAGCAGATAAGATGTGACAGATGTGTAGTCACGTCACTTAATACACTACTGGAAGGTGCTCAGATCATTATGGTGACAGGCATAGTACAAAAACTTGCAAGGAACGGACTGAGCATTTATCCAGTTTTCTGCATACATGATTCCTGTAGCCAAAGACGACACTGAAGACCACAACGCTGCTGTTGGAGAGAAGGCAGCCTGCAAATGCCAATATGCAATATAGTTATAAAAAAAAAGAGAAGGGAGCGGAGCACGTATGTTTTTGTCAGCAGAGCCCCTCCATTATGAATATGAAATATGCTTAAAGTTGAACTTGAGGTCTGTCCTCTAAAAATTTCCTGTACTGGAATACTTCTGGAGAGGTTTAATTAAACTTGACATTTACCCAAAACAAGAAGTTTATTTAAACTTAGCAGCTGTAGATCTCCAAACTGATCTCATTTTCCTGAGACTTCAGAAAGCTATTTTGCTGAAATGTCTTCTGTTTTGGTTTGAAAAATCCAAACAATAAAGATAAAATTGGAAATCATATGGTTGCTGAAGTAACAGGACTAGTCACTTGTTTCAAGGTAAGTGTGAACCCTGGAGTTTACAAGATTAGGCACCTGCCCAAGAAAAGTATGAAAAATGGAGGAGGAAATCATTTCCTCACTCCTTTCAGGTTTAATAATCCTGAACATCACAAATCTTTATGTAGGTCAAGAATATTTCCAAACAGTGGCATGATTTTTAACTGCCAGCGTCCCTCCTGCAACGACCAGTGCCACTGCTGCTTCACACAGACTGTGAGGTCCAAACCCTGCAAGTTAATCTGCGCGGGCGGATCCCTGTGCGGGGAATCCGCATTAGGTCAAAGGGGGAAAACCAACTCACAGGATCGGATTCTTAATTTGAAGCTGGACCACTGTAACTCACTATGACACTAATCATAAATGTCTCACTGACACTCTCTGCTCCCCATCTGTTTGTTTTATCTTCTTATAGTTTTATATCTCAATCCACAGGACTGCAGTAGTCAAATTAAGCACCTGCATATGCCTATGTTTCTGCAAGACGAGGTCCTCAGACAAAGGCAACCTTTTCCTTGTGCATATTTATTCCCTGAATGGGACTGCACAATAGAATTAAATAATTGAAACATCACTTTCTTCATTTCCACAAATACAAATCTCAGTGTTTTCCAGTAATCTAGCCATTTAAGACATGGGGCAAACCCCATTCACCTTCCCAAGTGCAGCAACTAGTGTTTTCAAAGGAAATGACCTGCACGTCAAGAATGATCTCCAAAAGTATAAAACTGAGCTTTAAAATTATTTTAAAGGAGCATTTTGCCCTTTATCATACTGTCACAAAACAACGAGAAAAATTCATCAAGTAATAGTCATTGCAGACCACAAAGTCAAATCCACTGGCAGTGGCAGACCCTAAGTTGAGAAATGCTGACGGGAGGGAGGAGCATTTCTGGCACAGCATCACTTCAGGCCTCCCCACTCTTCTGCCCTCCTCCAAGTCGGTCCCTGTCAGGTACAAGGCCTTGGGGCTGGATGGACCTCTCTTTTCACCCAGTATGGCCACTTGGGTATTCTTACAGGTAGCCCCAAATATTCTAATGACAACTCCACTAGAACTAATCCTAGAACCCTAGTTTTAATTAAATTAAGAGACACATATTAAGATCTTTTGGGCTTTTTTGTTTTCCGTTGGGCTTTTCGGTTGGTTCAACTTCACTATTCTCATGAAGAAGCGGGGTTAAGAACTAAACCAAAGTGCAGTTACACATTTATTACATATTAAAATATTCTGATAAACAAATCTGTCAAACAAGTAGAGGAAAGAATGTGGGAAATATACCCAAAGCAAAATCAGGACAGATATAAAATTAAACCTGTGAATCTTGCTATTTTCCAGAATTATCAGCAAAAACCATGCTGATTTTCACCACTTGTAACAGAAAAGAATAGCAACAGAAAAAATTCACAAAACTTAATAAATCATTTGAGAATTCAGGGTAAAAGAAACACCTCTGGAAGGCGATTCGTCCTTCCTCACCAGACAGACACAACACAGAGAGGTGCCGCTGGCCCCCAGATTTGTACTGAAATTCAGTGACAACGGGGATTTCAGGGAAGCACTCAAGATATTATGGAGATATTGGCATCTTTTCAAAAGTTGTATGCTGGATCACAATTTTCTTTCCCAAATTAAAGGTTAAATCTGCCAGCAGAAACTCAACCAGAGCTGGGACACACAGCTCTCACAACAGTGGTGTCTTGCCTAAGACCTGATTGGCACCACCTTCCCTCTTGAGAAGCTGCAGCTCATGGGATCTTTTGATTTCAAAATCCAGTGGAGTCAGGAGCTGGGAGTTACCCCTTCACAAATGCTGTGAGAGTGGGTCCCATCTGTCCACTAATGCCTCGCTTCAGGGTGTTCAAAATATGCCTCTGGGCTGCACTGGGCACCACCGTCACAGCCTGCAGGCCCACACGTCACAAGGCAAGATTCCAGTTTCCCTCTGCTCACAAGTCAGTTTACCCTTACCAAAATTATTGTTCATTTAGGTCAACTGTTGAAGATTCACAAACTAAAATATTCACACACAGCCCAAGCACCTCGAAAATTCGAGTCACGGTACGGGTTAACATTAACATTTTAAACTTTCAAAAGTATTGCAAACAATTACCACACCCTCAAGTCACAGATAAAACATTTTGTAGAGCTTAAATACATACATTTCTGGCATGAAACATTTCTCATTGCTGGCAAAATTTCCCTGCAATTTCTGGCAATAGAATACTTTGAGTTTAAAAGTCAGCTGTAGAATAAAACTGGATTATTTATTAAAAATCATTCTTGATCTTACCTTTTAGCAGAGGCAGGGGAGTTAACTCGATAGGCTTGCCCTGAGACCTAAACTGGGAGGAGCTTTGTGACCTCTTCTGTCTGGCTTTTCTGACGGACTTCCGAGAAAATCCGTCTACTTTATCCACTGATGGAGGAGTAGTTGGTGCTGAGGACATATCCCTACTGAAGGAAAACAAGCGTTAAAAAGATATTCCAGACGGATGAAACAGGTAAAGATTAATCCAAATTTTCAAAAAATCTTCCTCTTCCTGGACCGGTCTCCTGCTGATAACTCACTCAGATAGACTTCAGAGAGCTAATCCACCAACATACATACAAACTGTGCAGAATAAACTTCACAGAACAAATTGTACAGAATAAATTTCATAGAACAGTGTAATAATTCTTCTCGCTCGCTTTATCTGCGCCTCCCATTTGCCAAAAATTCCGCAACAGGAAAATTTCAGACCTAATACTGATATCATTATGTCAACAGAACATCATACACCTGCAGACTTGACATAGGACTGTAGCCTTAAACTATATATTCTTTGGGAATATATACTAAAACATACATTCTTTGGAAAGTAATTTCAACTCGTTCTGCAAGGCACCATGCACGCTGAAGAATGGGTGCACAAAGAGGTACAAGTGGTTTTTTGGCATTAAAGTCATCAATGTGCATAGGTCAAAAAATAGGGCAGAAGAAAAATACAGGTTTTTTTGCCACACCTATACACGAGATTTCACAGAAATAAGAAAGTACAGCAAAAATTGCGGCTATGCTTCAGAATTTCACTAACACTGACAGATTTTCCATATTCCTTCTTTATTCTCCATCTTAGAAATACTCGGTTATTTCCTTGCGAGTCTCTTTACACACGGCTATTCCACGTTGTGGCATTTCTGTAAGAATAGCAGTGTGGTAGCCATAACTGCCAGAGGCAGAGAGCCAAGAAAGGTTCCTGCAAGCAAAAGTTTGCTTGTTTGTTTCCCAACTCTATCAGCTGGCCTAAGAAATAATCACTGCTTCTTCCTATAAAACTTGCCTTGGTAGTACTGCTACACGTGATCCCATACTACTAAGAAATGCCAAAAGGAAACATTTAAACAGTGAATTAATCCACCCAGCTATTATGTTTACCGGTCTTGTCCTGTCTGTTTCAAAGGCCCATCACATCTTGGTGAACTACATAAGTAATACTTAAGGGAAACGAGATAGGAGGTATTCAGGCCTACACATTGTGAGCCGCTCGGTACACAGTTAACTTCACCAGCATGTGCACCTCTACTGAAATCAAGAGAACTATTTGCATTAATAACACAGTCATTAACAAGAGCAGCTCTGTAGACTTCAGTAAGGCTACACACTCGTGCGAAGTTAAGCATCGGCATAAGCATTTGCAGGATCAGGGTCTTAAAACATGTCCTTGGAAAGCATTACTCATCCTCAGTGTCCGTGGACTTCAATTACCAGAGTGACTCGTATGCTAAAAGAAGTTGATTCCACAACAGGGAGAACACTTTAGAGTACTTATTTTATCAAAATAATACTATGATATTAAAATACCATATGCCTCCTAAATTATTAAATCCAGTGAGATGGACATTATTCGTGTTTGTCTTCGGTAAGAAAAGCTTTAGAAAGTATAATTTATTGCAACAGTGTAAACAAGTTCTGAAAGGTGCAATATTACACATACATGCACTAAATCTATCAAAAATGGAAGTATAAACTCCATAGCTTCTTTGAGGAAGCATGTGCAGCATCCAGAAGCTGAACTGTGCAGCTGGCATGACAATAATGAAAAACCCTTATTGCATCTTCTTGATTTCTCTTGAGGTATTCTTTTACTACCAACTTATGCTTTCTAAATATAATATACTAGCAGCAACATGAACCTGTACCTTAAACTGGTCTTGTTTATCATCTGGCGAAAAAACAATGCCACCATCACCAGGGCATTCAGGCCCCAGCCAAGATTAATAAATAAAAAAGTCAGATAAACTGAAATGGAATGGCCTGTACTTTAGCAAGCCACTTCTGAGATTTCAACAGTCCGCCAAAAAACCCACAAAGTTACCTGTTACATAAACCAAATTCTGGAAATATCAGCAAAAATATATTCTTGAAAACCTGAATTGGCTGGCCCTATTTCATCTCATCAGAAAGATCCACCACCTCGTCACGTGCATCATTGGAGTGTAACCATTTCTGCAGAAATGCTCGCTCAAAATTAAATTACAAAAAATAATAATAACGGACAGGGACTAAAGTAGATCACTTAAACTGCAGGATCATTGTGTCAGCAAGAAGCTTTACTGACACTTCTCTGCTGTAAATTTAGTAACAGTTTCCCTAACCTGCTTTATAAATTATTAAAATCTCATTCTAATTCAACAAGACTACATCCAGCCTAACAACCTTACAGTAAACACTGATTTTTTTTTAATCCCTCCAAATGAACACTGGCTCCCCTGCACACACTATCACAGTGAAACACACTGTTCAACGAGCCGGGCTGGGGGGGGGGTAAAAAAGCCCGAGATTATTTATTGTGTGCGAGTGGGAAAGCTGCAAACCCCAGCCACTGCTTCTCGTTTCTTTCAGCAGGGGATCTTATTTTATTCCGCAAGTATTTTGGTAAATACGAAGCCGCGTACATCAGATCTGCTGGTCCCCGGGGGCGGGGGGAGGGTGTAATCCACGGAGGGGCGAGTGGACGTGAAAATACCGACGGATACCAGCGGGGAAGGGAGCCAGCGGCTCGCTCCGCGCCCG
>NW_010168449.1:0-870 GCF_000695765.1 Mesitornis unicolor
GGTGACACCAGTAAGACCAGTGACACCAGTACGGCCAGTAACACCAACACCAGTAACACCAGTGACACTAGGACCAGTGACACCAGTAACACCAGTAAGACCACTAACACCAGTCATGGTGACACCAGTAGAACCAGTAACACCAGTAAGACCAGTGGTGGTGACACCAGTAAGACCAGTGACACCGACACCAGTAACACCAGTAAGACCAGTGACACCAGTCACGGTGACACCAGTAGGACCAGTAACACCAGTGGTGGTGACACCAGTAAGACCAGTGGCGGTGACACCAGTACCACCACTGACACCAGTCCCGGTGACACCAGTACCACCAGTGGTGGTGACACCAGCAAGACCAGTAACACCAGTAAGACCAGTGACACCGACACCAGTAAGACCACTGACACCAGTCACGGTGACACCAGTAAGACCAGTGGTGGCGACACCAGTAACACCAGTAAGACCACTGACACCAGTCACGGTGACACCAGTAACACCAGTACCACCAGTGACACCGACACCAGTAACACCAGTACCACCAGTGACACCGACACCAGTAACACCAGTACCACCAGTGACACCGACACCAGTAACACCAGTACCACCAGTGACACCGACACCAGTAACACCAGTACCACCAGTGACACCGACACCAGTAACACCAGTACCACCAGTGACACCGACACCAGTAACACCAGTACCACCAGTGACACCGACACCAGTAACACCAGTACCACCAGTGACACCGACACCAGTAACACCAGTACCACCAGTGACACCGACACCAGTAACACCAGTACCACCAGTGACACCGACACCAGTAACACCAGTCCCGGTGCCACCAGTACCACCAGTACCACCAGTCCCAGT
>NW_010168450.1:0-5153 GCF_000695765.1 Mesitornis unicolor
CATGGTGCTGTCGGGCTCGGCCGAGCCCTGTGCCCAGCTGTTCGTCTCCTCCATCGGCGTGGTGGGCTCGGCGGAGCAGAACCAGCGGCACAGCGCCCGCTTCTTCGACTTCCTGACGGCACAGCTGGGCCTCGGCTCCGAGCGGTGAGTGCGTGCGGGCCGGGGGGCTCAGCCCTGGGCCGGGGCGGGGAGGGAGGCGTCTCTTCTGTCAGGGTGATGCGGTCTATGGATGTATGAAACACAGCAAGCAAAAGCGAATGTTGGAAGTGATGGTGATGATGGTGTAGGTTTCCAGTTCCTCCATGAGATTCAGGTCTAAGATTCAAGAGTAGATTGCAGATGTGAAGTGCTCTTGGATGCCGAATCCCAGGCATGCAGTTAGGTCCAGATAAAACCACGGGCTGGTTTGCACTCCTTGAACAGCCTGGGAATGATCGGTCTCTGAAGATGAGCAGTTCCAGTTGGAGTAACTGGTGCAAAACCCCGTGGGAATGGGTAGAGCTTCGCAGTGGGGTCGCCATGCCAAGTGCTGGAAAAAGGCCGTTCCTGAAGGTAAACCCTGTCCCTCTCCCCAAGAAGAGTAACAGTGTTTCCCTGCCTCCTGCATGCTGCTGGGATAAATACCTGGCAAGATTGCGAACTGCTTGGGTCCTTCTGAAATGGACAAGTGTTTTGTACAAACAGTGCTGAAATTCAGTCTGCTTTTCAGTTTGTGTGGATGGAGCCTGGCACCTGTTTGTACCCTTGCCCATACACAGCTTAACTTCTGTTAAACTACCACTATGAAGGGTGAGCCAGCGGGAGCTTAGAGCATGTTTTCTACTTTGTTGCAAATTGGGCAGGGATAATATTTAACTGTAAAATAATGTTTCCTGACCACTTAATTTCTGCTTTTATACCCAAAAAAGGATCGTCATCCGCTTTTACCCACTGGAGCCCTGGCAGATTGGCAAGAACAGAACAGTCATGACGTTCCTGTGATCCCTTGAGCAGCCGGTTGGAACCAAGCAATGATGAAGACCACCCAGAGATGACCAGCTCCATCTACTTGTTTCCTCTTATGATCAAATCTGTGTAGCTCTGCACCTTCACCTGTATGATTCACTTTTGTCTTTGCACCCCATGCACACAAAGCTGCAGTAGGGCAATCAGCTGTACTGATTTTACTAAAATAGTTCAAGGTCTTTTGTCTCAAGCCTGTCTTATAGCTCAAAGGCTCTCCCAGTGCCTGTGGCTAAGCCATTGCAGGCTGGTGATGGCCATACATGGGCCTAGAAAAAGCTCTCTTGTAGCAGCAAGACGCTTAATTCCAGAACATACTTGGCTTTATTGAGGACCAGAGAGGTTCTGAGGTTTATCCAGATTTCCTTATACTTTGCAAGGCAAAAAGATCCTTCTTTCTCTGTGGTAGCAGAAGGGTCCCGGGCAGGCTGAGAGGACCTGGGAGTCAAATTCTCTTTTCAGGCTCCCCAAAAGCCCTTTCCGGAAAGGGATGTGATTATTGGGAGGGAAGTTTATGCATTTATATCATTGTTTATTCCAGGCTCATGTCAGATCTCGTGCTCCGTGCTCTTCTGTTAGTGTCCCTGGTGGCTGCTCCTACAAAGTGTTAACTTGTTTGCAAAATTTTCAGGTCTCAATGTTTGTGTGCTGATGGCAGTGTACAGAAGAGGAAGTCACTTGTGAAGAATTGCACTGTGCCATGGAAAAACATTTGGAAGGTTCTGCTACTGCCAACTTTAATTTCTGTTATTCGCTCAGTAATTCAAAATAGGTTTTTCTTACCCTGCTGTTACAGGGGGGTTGGGGACAATGCAGCATCTCGCTGTATTCTGTGACTGGTGGTTTTGGCTCACTGTGCCTGTAGGGAAGCATTTGGGTTTTTTGGAACCCTTATGCTCCCTCACTTTATAACTGGAATACACATGGCATTTTATTAAAACAAAAACATGGTACTTTTTATGTGTAATGTTACCTGACTTCCACTGATAATGAAAACATGTATCAGTTTCCTTTCCACTTTGTGGCTTGGTCAGGTCCCAGGCAGAGCTCAGGGATCTGAGAGCGTGCCACGGAGGTCCATGGGAATGTAAGACTGAGGGGAGCTTCTGTGCTCCTTTGTCATTCTGGTTGGAGGCCTGTTTATGACTTAAAGGCTTGAGACAGTGGAAAATATTCCTTCTAATTACCTTTTGAAGTTGATGCAGCATAAACAATATCTACGTTTGCAAAATCTGCCAGGACTGTAATACCAAACACAAATTCGTGTATCAGGCTCGGGGGCTACACCTTATCTGGGTAATAAAATGTATCAAAGCCTCTTTTGATAAGTGTCAGGTTTATTGGCTTACAATATTACGGTTTTGAGCTCTCAAGCTCTCAGCGTGGAGACACAGGTATCACGGCTGCCCAGGTCTCTGCACTGTCTCAGGAGGTCTCTTCAACTAAAAGTTTTTGAAACTTGGGTAATGAACAGGTAGGTGAACTGAGTCTGAGACACGTGTGACTCACGAGTACTCTGTTGCAGGGAAGAGGATGCACAGCCCTGGCTTTGCAAAGGGCTTGATCAACTTGAAGGTGAATGCTCTGAAATGCAGAAAATAATATCACTTTAATTCAGATCTGCAGACGAGCTCATTTCCTGGACGTCCTTCTGCCTCGGGAAGGAACAAGCACAAACTCTTGCTAAAGCCTTTGTTTCCTTTAGAGAAACTTCGCTCTGCCCCATGCCCCAGCTCTCATTTTTTGGGCTGTGTTGGCCACTGCTAGGGACTGCCATAGGCTCTGCACCTTCCCCTTGCCCTTGGCTGCTCCCTGTGTGGGTTCTTGCCTGGAAGCAACTTTCCCAGCATTGCAGAGCTGAGCAAGAAGAGATAAGGAAGAAGGAAAGCTTAGAAAAAGATGCGAAGATGTCTGAATAAAGTGGGTCCTCAGTGAGACTTTCCCACCTGTTTCCATGTTGTGTCTGCATTCTGGTGTCTGGCTGACAAAATGTTCAAGAATAACACAAAATCATGGCAAAAGTACTGGGTCAAGGACCACCTGGAGAATTTTATGGTTCATGGACTTTGAGCTTGCTTCTATAAGAGCAGTTAAAATATTAATCAAAGGATTGTTCATTTTTTTGTGCCTTGGTCTGAGCCAAGTGATACTTTGGTGCTGGAGATTGTCAGCATAGAATTAGGTTCTGAGAGTCCCATGAGCTTATGGCTCGCTGTTTTCCTTCATAAACTGCTGGTGCTGAATAGATATATTTTTTAAATTCATGTTCTGAAGAGATGGCCTAATTTTCCTCCAGCGAGCTAATGTCAGAGTAGATTTGTACAGTATTTTAGAGCTTGAGAAGGATACTCTGCAAAGAGGTTATGCAGCTCCCTGAAATCCACCCCAGAGCACACACACACAAACCAGAAGAAGCTGAAAACCCTTATCTAGGGCTCAACAATAGTGTTATAAAATCCCTTTCCCTTGAATGCTACATGCACATTGTTCCTCTTCCAGGGCATGGAGCCTGACCAACATCTGGACTTAATATCTTCCAGCTACAGTAGATTTTTTTTTACCGTTGTACTGACTCTGCAACTGCCCAGGTTTAACCTCCTAAGACTGACATATTTCGGCTCCTAGAAATGGCCTCTGTTGGTTGGTTTGAGAACACTTGTAGGCATGTTTGCAAATTCAAAGGTAACTAGCTGGTTTTCAACACTGTGTAACCATTTCGTAGCTTCAAACCTTTGAAGTGAGGGCAAGCTTTCTGTGTATTTACACAAGAGAGGACCGCTGAGGCCCTGAGCACACTGAAGGGCACTACTGACAGAAAAGTATTACAGGATCACGACAGCTTTGGAAGTTACTCTCCAAGCACAGCAGTGTGATGCTGCTGCTCATGGCAACCATGTTCGAAGTTATTCACAGAATCACACACAGAATCACAGAATGGCTCGGTTGGAAAAGACCTCCGAGATCATCACATCCAACTGCTCCTGTCTACCCCCTAAACCATATCCTTAAGTACCTCATCTACCCGCTCTGTAAATACATCCAGGGATGGTGACTCCACCACCTCCCTGGGCAGCCTGTTCCAGCCTCTGACGACCCTCTTCCAGCTTCTGACGACCTTCTCAGTAAAGAACTTCCTCCTTATCTCTAACCTGAACCTCCCTTGGCACAGCTTGGTGCCGTTTCCCCTTGTTCTATCCCCCATCATCTGGGAGAAGAGACCAGCACCCACCTCTCTACAACCTCCCTTTAGGTAGTTGTAGGTATTCTCGTGTCCTGGTTTCGTGGGACAGAATTTTAGTGTCAATTTTCTCTTGAGGAAAGCTGCAGTTTTGTAAGGATTACAACACTCTTATTTCATGGGAACAAAGTTGATAAAAAACTTTGTTATAGGTTTCAGCTAATACTGATACGCAGGTTGTCATAGTACTCAAGGTCTTAAGATAAACAGATAAAAAGACTGGGGGGGAACAGACACCTAAGGGAGTCAGCCCCAAGGTGGCCCCAGGCTGACCAATGAATACTATTCAGACCATAAATTTCACATTCACTATAAGTTGGGAAGTTTGTTGGGGATGATCTTCCTTCTCTTCCTCCCCCCTGCTCCCTCTCCCCTCTTCTGTGGCTGAAGAGGGACTTGTTTACTGTTCTAACCCCCACAATACTGGCTGAGTATAACTCTGTGTATTTTTGTATTATAACTGTTATTATTATTTTATTAAATATATTTCTATTTCAACCCATGATTCTCCTTTCCTTTTCCTGGCCCCCCTCCGCAGATGGGGAGGAGGCATCGGGAGATAAAGCAACTGTATAAACCATGACACCACGATGGAAAGATGGGCATTATTTTCTCCCACAAATGGGACCCTGGCGTTCATACACTCAGAACAAAGAGGCATCTTCCTTATAGTGCTAAACGCTGATCTGTGAAATGCTCGAGCACAAGCTGAACAAGCTGTCCTGACAGCACCTGCAGCGGGAGGGCTTGCGTGAGACCACAAACACCACACCTTTTCTTCAATACACGCTGCAATAGCACCACGTTACATTGAAATAAAGCCACTGCCAGCCGGCACCCGTTTAACCCTTCGCACTCCTCAGCACGGCGAGCCCTCAACCCTGTCAGCCCCGGCACCGACAGCGACCTCACC
>NW_010168451.1:0-8225 GCF_000695765.1 Mesitornis unicolor
CTGGCCCCAGTACTGACCCTTGGGGCACTGCCAAATCCCAGTCTTCTCCAGATTTAACTCTGCTTCCAGGGTAACTAGGACCTTTTATTAAAAGCTCATGTATCTTTTCAATTTATTTGTTATCCAAGTCTGATATACAACTTCTACTGATCTGTCTGGCAGCGTCTTAACAAGAATTTCACTGTGCATATTGGTAGTGTACAATGTACATGCTTTTGTAAAGCATGATTTGGATAAAGACATTGAATCCTACTGTGACCATAGCTGTGTTCATGGTCAGATGTGTTCTGATTCTCTGGAGAAATTTTAATTAAACTCATTATTAGACTCATCTTATTTTGTCCAACATGCTAAGGTTTATTTTTTGTTTAAAGCAGAATTTTTACATTGTGACTGACTTTAAAATAGTAAATCCTGAAAGTAACTTGGCTGAGGAAAATACAGAGAGGCAAACTAAATGTCTGAAGAAATCCTTTATCCATTACAAGTTAGTGGTCCTTGTGCCAGCCTTAGTTTTAATTCTTTATTTATTTAATACAAAGTGGTGTCAAGCCTCCCAAATGCAGCAATTATGAAAACTGCCAGATGAATCAGAGGGAACAGGAGGCACTTGAGTCCTGAACTGCCTTTTCATTAAATCACACTTAATTATTACCATCATCAGTTTGAAGCTTACTGCAAAACAAAGAACTGAGGTCACCATCACTTTCTCTAGAGGTCCAGTCCCCAAAATGCTTTGGTGTAAAAGTGTAGCAGACTTTCTGGTTTGAGTATCAAAGCTGCAAACAAAAGGCCTGACACTGAGCTGTGTGACATTGCTGTCATATCAAGAGAAAACGCTCGTGCAGTGATTATAAGGAAGACTGAAGAACTGGATGAAATTTCTGGGCAAGGAGGAAGCCCTGTAAGCCCTGTATCTGAGTGCAGTTATGTTAAATCCACGCCATGTTAAAAGCCCATCTGATAGGGTGTTGACAGCGCTACCAGAACACACATTTCAGTGTGAAAGTCTCTCTGTAACATTGACTTACATTTATTCTGTGCCAGACTGCACTGTTTGTGAGCTTCCTTTTAGCAATGGTGTGCTTTCAGGGCATTAGGAGACAGTGTGTCAAACACAAGACTGTTGCTGCCATTAAGTAACTACTTGTCTTTATCGCACAGCTAACGATGCCTGTGCCTGGCTCCCAGCTCCCTCTGCCCCGCTACGGCTCTGGCCAGCAGCCCCTGATTCTACCACAGTCCATCCAGCTCCCTCAGGGGCAGAACCTGCCTGTAGGAGCTCCCCGAAGAATCCTCCCTCCTGGATCCCAGCCTTCTGTTCTTGCTACCAGCAGGGAGGTAAGGATTAACTCCTGCATGTCCATCTTGGCATTCATTAACCCTTCCTGCATTGAAATTTTGTCCCTTATTCTTGCTTATTAAAGGGGAGACTGGCTTGTTTGGGATCCTTAAGTATCAAAGCCAAGGACTGGTGTTAAATTGTAGGAGCCCTTTTCCCCTCATCTCCAAAGCACAGGCCAGCAGTTTTTCAGGTTTTGCTGCTGGTCATCATTCTGTTTCCAGGGAGCCACGTCCTGCCTTGATCCAGTTTGGAGTCTCCAGTTTTATTACATGTTTACACAGGTTTCCCCAGAGTGCTTGAGGGGTGGTGAGCTCCAGACACAGTTGGAATACTGCCCAGATATTTCACACTCTTGTGAAGCTTGTCCATTTGAGTAGGTATATTAATGTCGTGTCTGGTTTGATGGATTCATATCATAAGTTTGTCTATTACAGGGGAGAGAGAGCACAGCAGTTTAATTTCCAGGTTCTGTGTTTGCTTGTGCTGTTGGCTTGGTTTAATACAAGCAGATTATTACACTTACAAGCCTCACTTTCTTCACCTGAAATACGTTTCTTCTTTTAATGGGCACAATGGGTAGAAGGGCAAAGATTTGTCTTAAGTGTTTCTATGAAGTAATGAGTGCTCTGTGAATGCAGAGCTGATACTCACTCTCACTCATTTTCCTCTGTAGTCCTCCCAAATGGAAATGAAAGGTTTTCATTTCTCCGATGGGAAACAGAGTATGTCCTCTGGAGCATCTGTACCATCACCACATACGTACAGGTAAAACGATTACAGAACTTAGCCTCTGTAGTCAGAATGGGGAAGAAGTAGTGTTGCCCATCTGCAGTGACATGGTGCATGCATAATCCCTGTACAAGTTTCACTGGGGTTTTCATATGTAGAGTGTGCTTACTGTAGAACAAATACTTGTATCAAAATCCATGATCGTGGCTCTCATTTTTGGATGTGGACCAGTGTGTATCTGACACGGCCCTTTGTGCTTGTGGGAAGTGCATAAGGTTACTGGTTTGCTGGGTCTGAAAAAGAAATTGGAGTTGGTGTGTGTTTTTGTGTGTTCCTTGTTAATATGGAAAGTTTGAGGATCATTGAATAAATGTTTAGTTTCCAGCAGGGCCCTCACAAGATGAGGTGCTAATGTCGAGATATACCAAACCTTCAGGTCGTTGGGAATTTTGAGACATGCAGTTACTTTATTGTTTCTCCTAACCAATCCATGTGTTCTCTTTTGGGCTGGGAAGCTCACTGATCCGCACAGCATGGACTCATGCCCTGTGTACTGCTGCTTTTTTGCTGTCGTCTTTCACACATGAATAAGGTTCTCATTCCATTGTAGAATTTACTCCATGAATGTTGTCGACTCTTCGATTTCCAGGCCTAGCTCTGCCAGCCCAAGCGGGAAGCCGTCTGGACCAGCAGTTAGTATGGGCTCTGTGCAAGGACACTATGTACAACAGGTAGTGTACGTCAGTACTTAGACCCAGTATCTGCTCTTCTGTACTGTCACAACTGTGCCTTGGACTTCAGAGGAGTGGCAGAAAGGCCTTAAGCTGTATGTGGGATTCCCTGCTGGGAGAGTAGATGTGTGGGTTATGCTGAGTCCAAGAGTAATGCTCTGTGATTTGAAGGGCAGGAGAGATTAAAGGATTACCTGTTTTACAGTGTCCATGTTGGGGTTTTCTGTTGAGTTTTTAAGAATTATTTGCATTGCTAGACATGAGAGACTTTGAGATCCTGCCTGGGAGGTGTTTTAGCACAGCATAGTGTGACAGAATAGAAGAAACACCTGATTTTTGGAGCAAATTTGATGTATTGCATGAATGATGGGGACAGTTTGTTTTTATGTTTGCCTAGAGATCTCTGTGCTAGCTAATGCTTTGTTTTTGTATGTCTAAAGGCAAAGCAGCGGGTGGATGAAAATAAAGCCAACCTGGGAGCAGTGAAGCTGCAAGAAACAGCCTCCACAAACCAGATGAAGCCAGTGCGCACAGGAGCGATCAAACCTCAGGCAGTCAAAGTGGAGGAAAGCAAGGCCTAGGAGAACTTCTGATGCCCAGCTGGTCCCGCCGCCTGAGAGGCACTGCAGCTTAGACTGGACCCCACTGGATCTCCTGAAAATCTCACCAGATCTACTCCCTGCCCCACACTGACTGACTACAGCAACATCATCCAAGCTCCTCTCCCAACAAAGCAGTTTGAAACAGTGGATATGACATTGACCTGCTTGCTTTAAAACAAACCAACCATGTGACTTTTAAGTGGCTCGAGCCATTTTTTTATTTTATCCCACCCTCCATGCCCCATCCCCAGGTAGCTGTGATTGCTCACTTGGCAAAGCCCATCTTTCTCCTTCCCTACTTGTGTCTCAGCAGAGTGGCAACTGTGGGAGAGGGGTTAGTTTGAGGTTTTTCATTTTAAAGGCAGCTGAGGTTTTTACAAGAAAAAGCTATATCTTTGTTTATAGCAGAACTTTTATATGTTCTCTCATTTTTCTGCCCCCCTTCTTTCTGCTTTCCTCATTCCTTCTCGAAAGGAATTTCCTTCAGCTAAAATTATGTTCTGACAAAGCTCTGCTCAGTTTTATATAGAGTTCTGTGCTATGTTGAGAATCCTGACTCTTCTAAATTGAATTTATTTGGGTATATTTTCCCCAGATTATTTACCCTTTCAGGTTATTTCATGTTAAAAAAGGACAGTTACGCCATTCATTAGTTTTTCAGTATTTTTGTTTTAAGCTAGAAGCAGTGCTTACTTAGAAGTAAACGTGTACTAAAGGTATGTAGTAGATCAGTGCAATTATCTTGAAACTTGCACCGCTTTAATTGTAGCTTTGGGGTGCCTTGTGCACAACAAAATGTGACGTTTTCATTTTTAGGAAAAAACCCACCAAATTTTTGTGCAATCTCATCTGGATCTAGGCTGGGGGGGGGTTTGTGGGTTTGGGATTTTCTAATGACTGCCAAACACACAATGAAGTGCAAATCATAAATTTATTTACAAAGTGTAAAATCTGATAAGAAAAATCTCCTCACTGCACATGGGTCAGAAGAGTTGGCGAGAGCCAACGGGTCTGTATGGACTACATTTTGTAGTTGTGATGCTCTCTTATGCTCCCTACCTTGGCCGCTCTATTTCTTCATGTCTCCTGAGACTTGTTCTGTGCTGTGTTCATCCCTTGGGGCTGCTCTCCTAAGCTTTGCTCTTCTCCCTTTTCCCTAGGTCTTGCTTTCTGTTCCACTAACTCATGGCCTTTTGTAAAACTTGCATAGAAACGCATTGGTAAGGGAGCCCCTCTGTGAGGCAGCTGTTTTGGCACACCTGGAACCTCCTCTTTTTATGTTGGAAGCACATGGTTACGGGGCAGTTTGGAATCATCCTTTTACTCTCCTTCTCCAGAAAAACAGCAAAGAGTTCTTCACTTTTGGTGCAGTCACATATAATGTATATATGGTCTCATCACCTTTTGCTTTCTTACCAATATTTGATGATCTATGGAAAGGAAGATCCCAGTGGGAGGGGGTTGGGTTTTATTTCTTGGGTGGTTTGGTTTTGGTTTATGTGCGTGCATGTGTGTGTAGATTTTTAGGATGGACTTACAAGTTCCTGAAAGTGCTTGGAGTCCCTCAGCTGTCAGTAGTCTTACGTTAACTACTTTCAGCTAGCTTGGTTTGTGTTGTTTAACTCTCTCAAAATGTAAAGTAGGCTGGTCACTCTGAAGTGAGGGAAAGAAAATTTCATTTTTGCAGGAGGTGGTAGCTTGCTAACTGGCTGTGCCACCTGCCTCTGCTAGGTGGCAGCAAGTCATTTGGTGGTGGTTCCAAAGAAGATATTTTGAACAAAGAATGTATCTGGGAAGGGAACTGAAAGGTGTTCTTGTTTCTTTGTTTGCTCCCCCCCCCAAAAAAAAACCCCCCCTTTCTGGGAAAGATCCTTCATATCTTTCTAGGGATGCATTTGGAGTTTTAAGCTAGGTATAAATAAGACTTTTATACAGTAGCTTTAAAGAGCTTAGAAACCTAAACTAACTTAGATGTAGTAATGTCCCTTCTCCACAGGTGTCCCTATGGACCACGGCAGAGAACCTGAAGGGAAAGGGATAGGATGGTACTTTAAGAAAAATAAAGCTCCTTTTTTTTTTTCCTCATGTCTCATGGATTTTAAACTTCAGAGCAGAGTGTGCCAGCATCTCTCTAGCATCCTCCTTCAAGTGCAGGGTTTGAGATTTAGTGACAAATATTTCCCTAGCCTTCAGACATCTCCCAGACCTGCATCCTCGTCTGCTAGTCCTGCTCCCAACATTTTCCAAAGATTGCTCCACCAGTAAGTCATCCCACCCCCCCTTTCTGTTTTCTTCCTTAGAATATCATGAACAACAGAATTGTCTGGTTTTTCTTTTTTCTTTTTTGAATTACCCTTCTGCCCAGCTGGCCCTAGCTAATATCAGCCCAGAATCTAACTGTAATGGCTAAAGAGACTTACCTGAGTCCCCCTCTTCTCATCTGTTTCCTACCCCAGACTCACTACTTAAGCTTTACAAAGACACTAGCCTCTTTCCTCCGCATAGATGCCTTTAAAGTGGTCAAATGTGTTGGAGGAACCGGGTTATTGCTAGATACAAGTTACTGCAGTCCCTCTGGTGTAAATGCCATCAGAACTACAATACTTCCTGTCGATAAAAGGTCACCCTTCTTTCTCTTTTAACCCCTCCATTCCTTCCCCCAACAGAATAAAACACTAGAATTTATTTATACGTATTTGATGTTGTAGGTCTAGGTGAAAAAGTAATTGTTTCACTGCTCTATTTATATATTATGTCTGAATTATTCTGTGCAGGAAAGGCCAAGAAATGCATGTGAGCTTCATTCCATTCCTCACCTTTGTGTGACTGTCAGCTGCAGTTGGCAAGACTCTTTCACTTGGAGTTTTTTGTAATGGAAAGCAGTTTTAGAGCCCAAATTTCTAAGGTGCAATATCCTTCTTCTCTGGCATATGTTTTTGTTTGTTTGTTTAAACCTAGTACAAGGTTAGTGCAGTTCGTGTGCTCTTGACTCAAAAGGAAAGTCTGATCCTCAAGGTGCGGAAATGCCAAGGATGCTGGTACGCTGATAGTAAATCAGCCTGGGGAAGAGGAGAATGGAGATGCATTAGTGTGGATACGGTTGATAGGGGGATACTTCTGCTTGCTGTCTCTACTGCTGAAGGATCAGGCCCTAATGATTTAATTCTTTGTGAGTTGCTTTTGCTTTGACTGGAAATCAGCTAGCAAATTGCAGGCTCCTGCTAGGAAAGGTGCAGTGTGCAGTGGGAGGGAGAGGTGGAATCCATATTTTCAGCAACAATGGGTGAAGCAGAAATATTCAGAGGCCGACTTTGCTGCTTTTTGTTCAGCTGCAGGTCTGAAGCATGTGTGTAATCAGTTCTTTTACATGCAGTGATTCATGGCCTCGCAGCTGCATTCAGTGCTACTTTCCTTTCCGGTTCAGCCTGCTTTTAGCTCTTAGTTTAAAAGAAAAATATTAAAAAATAAAGAAATTGAAGTTAGGGAAGGAAAAAAGGAAGAAAAAAAAAAAGTGCTCCAGTATATTTTTAAATAAGTGGAAGCAGCACAGTCACCAGTGAAACAGGTATTACTGTTGATCTTCCATAATTCGCTCCTGGCTCTGCCGTGACAGCTGTACAGTCGTCAGTAACTCTGAATGTGTTTGCAGCCCATTGAACTCCATACGTGTTTGTGTTCATGCAGAGGCACTCCATTTAACAGTTTCCTTGCAAGAATGCTGCAAAGCTACAAGCTGCCCTGTGGTTCCTGTGTATTTATAGATACGTATTAAAAAATGAGCCTAGCATTTTTGCTACGTCTCACCTTTTGGCAGGCTACTATGTTCACTTTCAAGCGAGCACCACTGCATGCCAAGATCTTGTTCTGTTGCATTTTGCTAACCGTCCATTTTGCTTCTGACTGGTTAAGCACAGGTCAATTCCTTGTAGTGTGGATTATTTTTGAGGTACTGCAGCCCGGTTTCCTTGTAAGAAAGATACATTTGTGATTAAGAATTAATTTACAGCAGGCATCAGATACTTAGTTGTGGCCCATCAACAGAAAAGGTGCATTTTGCTGAAGCAGTGGAACTGCTGGCTGTGAAGCCGCAGCAGCAGTCCAGCTATGGGTTTTTGTTGTTGTTTTCTGTTTTAATCCAATGACCACCAGATTTTCCTAGTGGCCATAGACACCCCCTTGGGTTTAACGGCTTGTCCCAGCTCCTCAAGATGTCTGCAGCCACAACCTTGGCCGTTCCCCGGGGAATCACAGCAGCAGCAGTGAGGCGCTCACCCTTTAGCATGTCTTGAGGCATTGTCCTTAGCTGGAATCCTTCCTCTGGTTCTGTATAGATCGCATTTGTTGTTTCTCAAGGGGATAATGTACTCCTTAAAGCTTTTAACTTCATGACCTGTATAGTACTTTTTTTTTTTGGCCTTTCCTCTCTTTGTCTTTTCATGTAGACCAGATATTTGAAAGGGCAGACGATGGATAATTGTGTAACGTGCAACCTGTTTATATTTTTTGGAAACTTTTACTTGGACTGGAACTCGAATCACGGAATCACCAGGCCAGTTGCGGCACACTCTTTATTGCCCTTTTTCCTCGTTTCAGTACCTATTGTTTCTCCTTTCAAATATGTGATTGTATTAGCTCTTTCCATATGAAAGAATTCTCCTTATTTAATTAAAAAAAAAATAAAGCAGATTATGCTTTTCTCAAATTTCCAAGCCCCTTGTCTGGATCTTTTGGTTAAAGACTTGGTTTGTGGGTTTTGGTTTCGGTTTTGTTGAATGAAGGTTTCTAAAGCCCAGATGTGCGTCGCCAGGCTATGCCAGG
>NW_010168451.1:8324-19409 GCF_000695765.1 Mesitornis unicolor
CCGGCGTGGGGTCCCCTCACGGCCGCCGTTGCGAGCGGGGCCTGGACGCAGTCACCACAAGCGGGCGTTTCCACAGCAACACGACGGAGCCCTTCCTGTTCCCCGGCCTTCACGCCCTTGCGTGCGTCTGACGTCACATCCGGCGCCGCGGGGCAGGGGGTGGAGCGAGGAGCGCGGGCTGTCCCGCCCCGCCCTGGTGAGCGGGACGAGTGGGGGTGATATCTCCTCAGGGCCGGGGGGGGTCCCGGTTCCGCCGCCTCTCCCGGGGCACGGAGGGGCTGGGGGGCCCCGGGGCCCCACTCCCCCCCACAAGGCCTGACGGCGAGGTGGTGGCGCCGTTGCCCGCTCTGAGGCTCGAGGAGGGGCACCAGGCCTGGTGGGGGGTGGCCGGTGGCCCCGCTGGTCCTCCTCGAAGGGAGGGCGGGAGGCCTGGTGGCAGGGTAGGTGTCCTACACCCCCCCAAAAAAAAGCCGCTCAGGGTGGAGTACAGCGTTGGATCAGGGCGGTTGGTGCGTCTTGTTTACCCTCTAGCTTTCAAGGGTGAGGCCTGGGTGGTCAGTGGTCCTGCAGCCCTTTGCAGGGCTCACAGAGGGGGATCCAAAGCCTGGTTTGCTTAGCGGTTCCTTGAGGAAGTGTATGAGGTCTGGGGAGCAAGTAGTGCTGCCGTCCTGCTCCACGGTTCAGGTCCTGCCCGTGCTGCAGGGTCCTTTCCATCAGGGTGTTCTTTGGAGTCCCAGGGCCGGTGAGGTGATAGCGGGGTGCAGGTGATGGCCTGCCCTTGTCTCAGGGCAGCTGGGCCGGTGGTGTACTGTCCCCAGTGCTGTTGGGAAGTGCAGCTTGGCAAGGAGCTTCTTTAAAAGTCTGTTTCGTGGGGCAGTGTGCAGCTGAACCACACTTGTGTTTTGTAGGTAGTGAGAAACAAGGACAGCGGCACTGCACTTGATGGTGGTGATGTGCTCACATCTTGCTTTGTTCTCCTTTGATCAAAGCCATGCAGATGGATTTATTCCAGTAACTTTCAGTCATATTGAGGTGAGGATACACAACACTGATTCTCTACTGTTTTCTGACCTAGCTTTTAGCAGTTCTGCCTACAGGAGTGGAGTTCAGTCCTGCTTCCTGCAGCGCTCCCCTCTAGGCTGCGCTAGAACCCTGCAGCACCTACACCCGTGCTCCAATTGCTGGCTTTTTAAGACAGAGGATGTTTGCTGATTCTACCTCCTGTCCTGTCCCCTCACCCCTCCAAGAAATACACTCAGTTTGCAAGGAAGTAACTCTTTTTATTTTCTTTAAAGCTACCTAAGCAGCCTGGTGCCTGAGCATGTGGTTTGCCTATTGCTAGCATCAGAATTTGGGCTGGCAGGTTTGCTTAGCACAAAGCAGAATATAGGTTTGAATGAAGTTGTTGTGTTTCTGCAGAACCAGTGTAAGAATAAGGAAAGTTTCTAGCTTACTATTGATGACTGAGAACCGTACGCAGGTAGAAGTAGGGCAGATGAAAAGTTAAATATGTTAGTTTGGTAACTTCATTTTTACAGTTACTCCATTAGATACAGCAGGAAACACATACGTGTGGAAAGTGAGAGAACTTTGGAAGATCAGTTACCATGAGTTGGTAGTAGTGGTGCGTTGCTTTCTGTCAAATGATCTTTGGTTAACTTTGAGCAAAAGTGTGACTGCTGCTCTTCTGCATTTACTCCCGCAGGTTTGGACAGACCTTTGTCAAGATGTTGGCATTTCTGAAGAAGCCAGTTGTGGTTACTGTGGAGATAAATATGAACCTCGTGGCATTGACTGTGATGGGATTAATAAGCCGTCTTTGGGGACTTTCCTATCCACGGGCTGTAGTGTGAGTAGAATATTTTATTTACTACTTGAATGATAACACGAGACTTCTGTTCTTAAAACGTTTGTGAATAAGAATGCAGGAGTGGAAGTGCAGAGCTTGCCTGATGTCAGCCTCTATAAATATGGTGCTAGTGTTTCCCTAATAGAAACTCCCGAGGGGAAGGTAAAGGGGCAAAGCAACTGTGCTTCATTGTATTCTTAGCTTTCTGCCAACAAATGGGTGTTTCTTTTCTTAGTATCCCTATAGCCTGCAGAATACTTCCAGTTAGATCTGACATATTTCTGCCTCTTGTATTTCAGTTTCGATGAAGTTTATTATGGCCAATTTGTTTCGCTCTACATGAAGAGGATCTTCTTTGTGGATGACAGTGGCCCACCTTTTGGCCATATGCTGCTGGCTTTGGGAGGTAGGGCGTCTCCTGAAATTGGCAAGTGTCTTTTGCCTGTTGCTGTGAAAGAGAGAAGTGCTGGTCAGAAAAGAGATGTCAGATCCTGTTGCTGGAGAAAAGCACAAGATTCTGCTGTGTAGAGAATTAGGATTTCCATTATTTAGTATTGTTAGGGGACTACTGCATGAGTACTGGGGAGGTGACAGAGTCGTGTATCTGTTACCTCATTATTATCCAACCCTTTGGATAAAGAGAAAGTTAAGAGGAAAACTGCCAATGACTAGAAATAGCAGGCAACAAGCAGACTTTCAGGCATGAGCTCCTTTCTGTAGCTGAGATATGCACAACATAGAAGTGTCCGTATGGGAAGGAGATTAAATATAGATGTAACTTTGTCCCTGAGAATCTGTTGTTTCCAATTTATAGTCTTTGTGCCTCTGCACGTTATCAAATGCTGCTGCAAAACAGTACGAAAGGACCCTTTTGGGAGAGAGGCCATTCATGCATACAAAAGCTGTGTGTTTAGGAAATGGCTCCAGGGCCAACTTAGCATCAGTTTTTATACTTGTTTTGAGACTGGAATTTCTGAATTGTTGCTTATGTTGCAGGTTACTTAGGAGGATTTGATGGAAACTTCTTATGGAACAGGATTGGAGCTGGTAAGAGCTGATTTTAACTGTCTCGTTATTTTGAGAAAATAAGCAGTATTTCAAAGGCTGACAGATTCCTTTTGCCTGACTAGTGGAAATAATGCTTTATCTGACACCTTAATTTCTCCTCCTAAACAAGTCTTCTAGAGGTCTGTAAGAGAAGTTTAAGGCACTGGGATTCCACAGCACAGATTTTTTGAATCAGTTAAAATAGTTTAAGCAGTACAAGATGGACAATAAATTAGTGAGAGAAGGAGTTATATTCAGCAACTTTTTGTAGTCATAAGGAGTTCTGTATTGATCCATCTTCTCTGCAATTAATAGTTCCCAAATTTGTGCATCACTGTTGTCTTTGTTTCAGAATATAGTATGAACATTCCTGTTTGGTCCTTGCGACTCCTGCCAGCACTGGCTGGTGCTCTCTGTGTGCCTTTAGCATACCAGATTTTGGTAGAACTGCAGTCTTCCCACTGTGCTGCACTTGGAGCTGCTCTTCTGATTCTCATAGGTAAGATTCTTCCCCTGGGCCTTATACAGGAGGAGAAGGGTCCTTTTTCCCCTTTGGAATTTTTAGGGTGTGTAAAAGGCTGGAGTAGCACCTCCCCACAAAATCCTAACAACACGTTGGGACTCACTTTCAGCCCTGGCCTGTGTCAGTCTCTGCTGAGCATCTCACATCCCCTCTGTCCTCTGCAGCAAGCTGCCATTCTAGGCCGAGGCTTTATATATGTTCCTTTCATTACTAAGCAAAGTGGGCAGCCTTAACAGCCTCACACAAAACCACGTTTCTTGCATCCAAAGAAGCCCATACTCTTTTCCTCAGAGGTTTACAAGATGAGTTAGAACATACTGATTTTTAACAGCAGGATAACCCTGTGTACAATCGGAGCTCATCAAATTACTTCACTTCCAAACTGCAGGCAACCAGTATGCGTCCTTAGCACCGTGATCTGACAGTGTTCTGGTGTGTAAAACTCCATTTTTATTCTCTGAGAGTCTGCTGGCAGCTGCCTGAAAGGGAAAGCGCCTCTCAACAACCTTTTAGCAGTCTGATAAGAGAAGCCTCTCCTAGCTACTGACTGCTCTGATTCGGGCTCAAGGAGTCCTGCACAAAGCAGCTCCCTTTCTTGAAGATTTGTCATCGTCCTCGTTGCCTGCTGGGGTCATTGCCTTGACTCTCTTCACCTGGAGAAACACCTTTCTGGATTTACCAGCATTGATTTTATTTGCCTTTCTAGACAAGCACAGCATCTTTATCTGCCAGACTTTACTGCTTGCCCACCTCTTTGGCCTTAGAGACATTTATGGCTGTGTACTTTGCTCTTGCTGGAAGGTTTTTTTCCCTTTAAACCCAACTCCTCCCTATTACAGGCAGTAAGATTGCAAATGAATTGGCAGTCCTGTCTGTTGGATAATGTGATTGTCTGAGATAGCACTTGCCTATAGATAAGTTTCTCTAATTTTATCTGTCTCTCTTTTCCAACAGAGAACTCTTTGATCACTCAGTCAAAGTTCATGCTCCTGGAATCAATATTGATTTTTTTCATACTACTTGCAGTTTTGTCCTACCTGAAGTTCTACAATTTACAAAGGCAGAGGTAAAGCTGCATTGTTTCCCATCCTTTTGGATATAGTTGTGATGTTTTTTCTTGTCACAGGCCGTGCAGGTTGTTTTTTTTTTGTAAATCACTTCACCGTTCTGCAACTCACTTCATCTGTCTGTAAAATCCAATGCTTTGACCTCTCGTATGACTCCCCCAGAATTTTTCTTTTCTGAGCAGTGTTAAAGACTGTTTTAACTGGTAGCAAGATTGTATTTTTTTATTTTATAATAAAAATAAAATCTCTTGGGAGCATTCCTTTGCCCACCTAGATTTTTTAATTGGAAAGTTTCCTTCTGTGCACAGAAACACTGATGATAAAAGGTCACTTAATGCTCCTTTGTTACTGTTTACAGGCACTGAATTTAGAAATCTTTGTCTCTTTTCTTGTAACTTCACATGTTCTCTGATCCTTGCAGAGGACTGAGTAATCTTCAGTAGAGTAAAATAATCTTTAAACTGAGCCCAGCAAGTGATCTAATACATTTCTTTTATCTGTAGTGTCAGAAGGCAGGTAGCATTCAGTTTTGCTTTTCAGGGCACAGAGAAGCACATTTAACAACACCCTGTAGGTCAGGGCTGAGAGTCGGTGGCATGGGAGGTTCTCAATGAGATACCTCTGAGTAGAGTAAGGAGTAGTGGAGTCCTGCAATTTTTTTTCAAGTTAAATTACCTGCATTCAGGATCCTAAGAAGGTGCCCAGCTCTCACCAGAACATCCTTTTCTTTGTCCTTTTATTTAAGGTCCTTCTCTGGAAGCTGGTGGTTTTGGCTTCTGTTGACTGGAGTAGCTTGTTCTTGTGCAGTTGGGTAAGCGATGACGCCTTACTTTGTTTTAGTAAGCTGACTTTCCTGCCTGCCATCTGAGGTATCTGTGAGGCTTTGGATTTTGAAGAGTGACTCTTGGTGCTGTTCTGAGCAGACATTTCCATGACTTTTTGATGAGTTAGATTGTTTCCATAGAGAGGATGTCAATTTGCAGTAGGCAGTGCCAGGCATTAGAGGGTACTGTCCTGGGAAGAACTAAGCACATTTCTCGGAGGTGGCTTTGTGTTATAAATTAGCATCCACATTTTGCCTCTCCCTCCTAGTTGCCTCAAGCTTCAGTAAGTCTGAATTTAGGACTCTGTGCTTTGTGGTCTGCCACCTTGTTACCAAGAAGGTTCTCTGTGACGGTGTAATTTAATGTAATTGGCAAACAAATGGTATCTTCTGATGTTAAAGCCTTGAAGCTTATTTATGTTGTTATACCAAACTTGTCATGGATCTGAGTCCCTGGACTTTAATGCATCCTGTTCAAGAGATAGGTCGAATGTTTATGTCTTGTATTAGGTAACTGTGTAGTTTTTAACTTCATTTTTTATGCACTTTCTTCTCAGAGTGAAATATATGGGCCTGTTTACCTATATGCTGCTCTTGACCATTGCAGGACTCCACTTCTGGCACATGATAGGAGACCAGAACTTCTCAAATGTAGGTAGCACAACACGCAAAACATGTTACATGTCACTTTTCAGTACAGGAGCCAATCAGGAGCCTTGCAAGCCCACAGATAACGATGGTGTCTGTAGATGGGTTTTGTACTAAAATTCCTTGTCGTAGTCTGCAAACCCTCATGTCGTAGAGCAGTTTCCCACTGAAGATAGAGTTAAATTTAAGATAAGCATGTGTGTGTGACTGGTGTTTCTGCTCTTATCCATGTCCTGGTGATCTGTGGCTCAAAACCTATGCTGTCTCACAGACCTCCTGCTGGCTCCAGATCAAATCCTCATGGGAAGTTATCCAGCTGTCCATGAAATGAGGCTGAATGAGGGTGGTTGGGAAAACTTAAAAAGACAAACAAAATGAGCCAAGTGCACTGGTATTTTAAATATTTTTAACATGTGGAGCATGAAACCATTGAGTTCTCGGTGTTCTTCTAGGTTTCCTTGATGTGCCACTTTTTAGCTAGGGGCCTGGCCCTCATCATCATCCCGGTGGCAATGTACCTCTCCTTCTTCTATGTTCACTTGACCTTGCTGTATCGCTCTGGGCCTCATGACCAGATCATGACGAGTGCTTTCCAAGCCAGCTTAGAGGTAAAGACAATGTGGTCATGAAACTAATTTATTAGGGGAGAAGATGGAGAAATCTGTCTTCTGTTCACTGTTAGAAGTGCAATCTTGTTCCTTTGATCTTGCGTATTTATTCCTTCCATGTCATTTAACTACACTGCTGCTGTAATACTGCTTTAAGATGAAGCAATAATGACTGAAATCCTAATAACAGATAAAAAGCTTTTCCCAGTGAACCAAGAACAAGATTTTCCCCTTCCTACGAGAAACTCCACAGAAGTAGATACAGTGCTGAACTCTTTAAGTGATGACATTGTAGACTACAGGATAGCAGTATGATTTTCTGTAGAAGAGTGCTTAGTCTGTCTTTTAGAACAGCATGGCTTTAGGGATATTCCCGAATATCCTGTAGTCTTTCAGGCTTTGATATATTTACTATCTGCTGAGTATGGTGCTGCAAGACTTGATTTTTTGTAGATACAAGCAAATGAGAAGGCATTGTGCTAAGATACTGCTATGTTAAAATGATAGGTGACTCTTAATAGAATTTAAACTGCCTCTGAGTTGCTGCTGCTTCTTTCCACTTATGCTTCATTATGCTTCTCAGGGTGGGCTGGCTCGAATCACTCAGGGTCAGCCCTTAGAGGTGGCCTATGGCTCTCAGATTACTCTGCGGAACGTGTTGGGCAAGCCCATGCAGTGCTGGCTCCATTCTCACACGAATACTTATCCCATCAGGTGAGGAATCTGGTTTGGTCTGTATTGTTAAAGTATGCTCTGGTTCTTCACCTGCCAGTCCAGATATCTCAGTTTGGGTCCTGGCAATCTCTTTATTAATCCTTTAGAGCACACTGCACATGTACAGATTCTTTGTGCCCTGTAGGAGTGGAGTCAGTAATCTGGTGCTGGTTTGTATTGCTATGACTCCATTGAGCACAGAAGTGTACTGTTACACACCTGTGGGGTTTTTTTAACCTTATGTACAGGTATGAGAATGGCCGAGGTAGTTCCCATCAACAGCAGGTGACCTGCTATCCCTTCAAGGATGTGAACAACTGGTGGATTGTCAAAGATCCTGGAATGTGAGTATGCAAGAGATTTAAATGCCAAGATACTGTAAATATAGCTTCTGTAAGCTTCCAAACCCTATACAGGGCATAGATTAGATTGGACACAACTATTTGCTGCTTATAGGCATAGAGGCCATATGTGATCCTGAGCAAGTAATTTCAGCTGCAGAGTTGGTAAGGGTGGCTCTTTGCACAATCCTCCTCAATATGGTAAAAACATTACTGGGGACTCTGAAATTCTGTCTGAACTGCTCCTGCCAGGACGGGGGCTGTGCTGTGCACAAGGGGAACTTTAAAGACTCAGGAGACCTGTGGGAACTCTTCAGGTGCTTTACATGAAAGGGAAGTTCTGCTTTTTGAAGTGTGAGAGCTGTGACATCAGAGTGCCTTGGTGAGTGTTATCAAACTTGCATGAGCCTCAGAAGAGAGTAGAAATCACTTTTGCAGAATGAGTACTTCTTTGTATTTAAAGTGTGGGATGAGCTGTAGACTTTACCTCATCGGGAGGGATTCAAAGTGGGTGCCTGTGCCTGAGGCCTGGTTTGTGCTGAAGCGTTTTGCCATGGTAACTGTCAGTGAGGAGCAGGACTCCTGCCAGTAGTTTTTCCAGTAAAAGCCCTTGTATGATATCATTTCGTACTGATCAAAAAGCTGCTTTTTTAAAGTTTCTTATGTTACTCTGGGAACTGTATAAGGAGTTTTAACAGAAGGACTGTGTGCCATTATAAATCATGTCCACACTGGAAAGTTTGTTTATAGCGCAACCCTTTCAAGCAGGGACTCTTACCAGAACCACAGAAACCCAGCATCTTCTTAAAATTCTTCAAACTCAAGACTCCTGTGTGCCCTGGAGGATGTGAAATCCGTCTCTAGAAGAGTAGGCAGCAATTAGGTGAACTGCAGTGTTCCCCCTTGGCACAGCATGCCTTAGACCTGTCCAGAAGCAAGATGAGAGTTTGGCCTTCATGGTGGAGATAGTCATTGATCTCTTTTATAGTTCTGTCAAAAGTGACATCAGTTGTACTACGAACACCTGTCAGACCTCACTGGAGCACTTACTCATTTCACAGAAGCCACCAAACAGCTATGTGGTGGGAATAATCTGAACTTGCTCCTGGTTGACCTAGATTCAGACCACTGACCTAATGGCTGGGGTGTCAGTATCCCGTTACTGATCCTCTGAGTCATTCTGCCCTTGTCTCACCTTTGCCTTGACAAGCTTTGTTTCCATTCTGGTACAATCTATAGATTGCTTTAATTTCTTGTCTTACTGCCTAAATGTCTGTCCCTGCCTACAGCTTCTTGACCTAACAGTTTGGTCATGACAAGGTTGCATTATATATAAATAAGAATATAACGACTTCCTCTTGGGTGTCACTCCACCAGGCAGCAGCTGGTGGTGAGTAACCCACCCCGTCCTGTGAGGCATGGACACATCGTGCAGTTGGTCCACGGCATCACGACTCGGTATCTCAACACGTAAGTCCTTTCCTCATCCTCTGCTCTGCCGAGCCTGCTGGCTCCTGCTTTGTTGTCTCAGAATAACTGTTGAGGGGTTGAAGCACTGTGACCCTCGCATTCAGATGTTCTATAAACTGCCTATTAATGAATTCTTAAAATGGTGGGGCTAGGAGAGACCTCATGTGCTTGGTTAGTTACATAAACCAGCCCTGTGACTGAGAGAGAGGCTTATTTACTTTTTGCAGATCACTTGGCAGTGGGATTTGATACTAATTACGAACTGTGCGGTGGCTCTTGGCTGTTTCTGGTCTCTTCTAGTGGCCTTTAGAGGGGCTGGTGGTGGTTTCACCGATGTTCGCAGTTCACAATCGTCTGTAGATTCCTAAATGCACAGACTCCTTGGCGAGTCTTCATCCTTGCCCTTCGCTGTCTCTGCTGCAGGCAGGTGCAGATATTGCATATTTTATGTGACTCTTAACCCAGAGTCAACTCCCCTGACTTTGATGGCGTGCTCCTGCGTGAGAGGGATGCTCTGAAAGTTAGGAAGATGTGTTGGACAATCTGGTGTGCTGTGGCTGATTGCCACAAATACCTGTTTTGCGCAGACTGCAGTATGAAATTGCCTCCTGACTGCTTCCCAAAGGGTGTCTGCCTGTACTTGAATGTCACTAAGATTAGGAGGGGGGTTGTTCTGAGCTTGGGTTTTTTGCTATGTCCTTTCCAAACTTAATTTGTTCATTATTGGAAACCTCAGTGAACAGCGTCTCTGTTTGTCACAATCAGTGCTTGTTCTTCAGCCTGGCATAGCAGGCATCTGTATTGGCTTCCTCTGAGCCTGCTCCTGGCAGCTCTTGGTAGCGAGGAGCGTTCTCTTTCAGAGTAGACAGTGCAATGTGTCGAAATGAGCTACTTGGTTTTGCCTTATTACTGAATCTGGTCTAAGACAATTCAATACCTTTATGGGTTTACTTTTTATATGAATTTGGGAAATGGTGTTGGAGGATCTTACTTTGTCTTCTAGGCATGATGTTGCTGCCCCCCTTAGCCCCCACTCCCAAGAAGTTTCCTGCTATATTGATTATAACATCTCCATGCCAGCACAGAACCTCTGGAGAGTGGTGAGTGGTCAAAGGAGAGGGAGGAGCTCATCATGTTGCAGCAGAAACAGCTGAGACAACACGATGATCAAAAGGCGTCTTTCTGTTGTAGGAGATCGTAAATCGGGAGTCTGACACAGACGTGTGGAAGACTATTCTGTCAGAAGTGAGGTTTGTTCATGTGAACACCTCTGCAGTGCTAAAGGCAAGTAGATTTATGTTTATTTGCCTATAGCTTTTCCTCTGTGTGGTTCTCGTAATCTCATAAACTACGAATCTCTCTGCTCCAAAATGCCTAAACCACTAAAACAAATAACCAGTTATGTAAAGAAAACTAAGTAATAAGCTTGCTCAATGTGATAAAAGGGCAGCGTGTGTTTCAGGTAGTCATACTCGTACTTCATTCCTTTTCAGCATGCAGAGCTGTCCTGCTTCTTGAGAGGTTGTGACTGCTGTACACAACTGGACCTTAAATGCTGCCTTAGAAATGAATGCTGAGTCTGTGTGTAGTATGTGTCAGCAGCTGGAATAGTGAAGGATCCTTTCATAGAGTTTGCCAGAATACCTGACTTACAGCTGTAGCATTTGTTGAGACAGTGTTGTGCAGTGACTGCTCACATACTTCGTCATAGTCCCTTGCAGTGATCCACTGCTCAGGCAGGGCCTAGGAGCTGCCACCCTGAAGTTCAGGTTGGCAGGACTGTAAATTTACAGTCGTCTTTCACTTTCAGCTCAGTGGAGCATCTTTACCTGAGTGGGGCTACAGGCAGCTGGAGGTGGTTGGAGAGAAGCTGTCCAAAGGCTTCCACCAGAGCATGGTGTGGAACGTAGAAGAGCACAGATATGGGAAAAGTACGTCTTGGCCGTGTTCTCAAAACCAATTTCTGTGACGGGGAAGGTGGTACTGTGTGTATGT
>NW_010168451.1:19440-23894 GCF_000695765.1 Mesitornis unicolor
GCTCTGGCTCTGTTGTGATGTCAAAATCCTTAGAAATCCCCTTAGAGCACTCTTGTAGTTGGAGAAGGGCTCCCAAGAGTGTGAGGAGCCAGCGGTTTTATAATATGTGCTTGCTCCCCTTTCTAGCTTCCTGTCTGTTACGTGGTTATTTCTGAGCTATGCTGTTTTCTTCCAGGCCAAGAGCAAAAAGAGAGGGAAGTGGAACTCCACTCTCCCACGCAGATGGACATAAGTAAAAACCTCAGCTTCATGGCAAAGTTCACAGAATTGCAGGTGAGTGTTGTCTCCCTTCATCTTCTGCTGCAGAACAGGAACCTGAGCATTTCTGCACACTCTGAGCCTTGATTGTTTATTCCTTGCAGACGGAGTAGTTTGGCTTCCTCACTGATAAAAAATATTTCTCATGCATTTAGAAGGGCATTAGAGAACTGTGCTGTTCAGTAACGAATACCCAAGTGACTGTGGAAAAAAAGAAGGGGAAGTAAGATCAGTTGGGCACCCAGAAGCTGTGTGAAACTGAACTGTAATTTGTTGTATAAGCAGTCAGTAGTGTTGATGCCCCATTGTAGAAATACACTAAGGAAAGTGCATTCTATAAAAACAAAATAAAGCCATTGTATTGATCAATATCCAGTATGAGATACACAAAATCTTTCTCTACTCAGGTTAAGAACTTAACATCTTACGTCTGGAGCTGTTCACCCATGCCTGCAATCCCACTCATTGTTCCAATTCTGAAAGCCTTCCGTTTACTTTTTTCCTAGTGGAAAATACTCACACTAAAAAATGAAGACACAGAACATAAGTACAGCTCCTCTGCTCTTGACTGGATCACAATGGACACAAATATTGCATACTGGCTCCACCCCACCTCTGGTGTAAGTACAAGAGGTAGAAGTAAACGTGACCCAGGTGCAGAAAGCAGACTGCAGTTCAGATGTGAGAGCAGGGCTGCAGCCCCAGCCAAGATGCTGCTCCAGGATGAACTCTTCCTGTATTAAGAATATATTTCCCCTGAGGGCTGGGGTATTTTTTGGCAGATGATACAGCTTTTACAGTAGTTGCTTTTAATTAAATCATATCTTCTTTCACATTTTTTTTTGTAAAGGAAAACTGCAGTTTAATTGTTTCCATTATTGATTCCATTTAGAAGATGAGTTCATCTCCAATAGCATCTTTTAAATGCCTTACATTACGAAAGAGTCTTGAAGCAGCAGTTTATCAGCTTGCATTGTTCCAGGAAAGCTCAGGTTACTAGCCAGGGACATGCTGAAGTTTAATTTAGCAAATCTGTGTAGGTAATATTTAAACTTAGCTAAAAGAATTGCAGCATGCTCCTGCTTCTGGCTTAGACCATCTTCTGTTCTGCAGGCCCAGATCCACCTCCTTGGGAATGTTGTCACCTGGGCTTCAGCTAATGTTGCTGCTCTGGTCTATGCCTGTCTGTCCCTGTGGTACTTGATACGACGACGACGACAAATTTATGACATTCCTGAAGGTCTGATTCCATTCTGTGTATGTGTGTGTGTGTTGAGGTGGTGGGGGTTGTCACTTGTTCTGTTACACTTTAATGGCCCCAAAGCCACATTTTTGCAACTCTGTCTGGGTATGCTAGCACTTTTTCTTGCCCACTAACCCTGAAATTTTTATTAGGGACACACAAACATCTAGAGTGGCCTGTGAAGAGACCGATTATGGTCATCACAATATGGCCACCTTATGAGACAATACAGTAGCCAGCATATTTATTTGCATCATTCCCTGGATGTAAGAAATCTCCAGGCATCAGATTAGGATTCTGCTGAGCCCTTTTGTGATGATTTAAGAGAGGCAAGTACCAGCCGTGTAGGGAGGGGTTTATTTTGGATGTGTTCGTTTCAGGCGAGGTACCATCTCCTCTGCGTGGCCGGGCAGTTCTACACTGACCTTTCTGGCAGTGCATTTTGTTGTCCCACTGTGAAGCTGTTTCATGTTGGCTGTAATCTGTTCCTGTAGGTACTTCATAAAAGTGTGACAAAATATAACTATTTCCCTCAGCTGAGTGTAGTAAAGTTAAAGGTTGTATTAGCACAAGCTGTAGAGTGTGGGGTAAAAATCCAAACCATGCAAGTAGGTGACCTCTCAGAGATGTTGGGTTTCCAGAGACACTGCTTTGAGCTGGTATCTCCTGTCTTCTGCAGATGTGTGGCAGCTGTGGGTATCAGCTGGGGGAATCTGTGTTGGAGGCTGGGCTGTGAATTACCTGCCCTTCTTCCTGATGGAGAAAACGCTTTTCCTGTACCACTACCTGCCTGCCCTCACATTCCAGATTCTCCTGATTCCTATCGTATTACAGCACCTGAGCAATCATCTCTGCAGGTATTTGGTTTTAACAGATAGACAAGAGAAGTGATGCAGTTCTTTCTTCAGGGTTGTTACCTTGGGAAGCTGCTGCAGGGAAAGCAGTGGCCGTACTTTGGCATTTGCCTTTAGAAAGGATAGGCCACATTTAGGTCTTCCTTCAGGATGAAGCGTTTTGCCAAGCTTGATGTTGACTGCACTTTCTCTCTCTCATCCCAGATCTCTGCTTCTCAAGAGCATGTTCAGTGCCTTGATCATAGCCTGGTTCTCTTCAGTTTACGCTGTCTATCGCACATTCAGCCCCGTGACCTACGGGGATCCCTCACTGTCTGTCACTGAACTCAAGGACTTGCGCTGGAAGGACAGCTGGAATATCCTTATCCGAAAACAGTAACAATCACCATCTTGTTACAGGCAAAAGGAAACACCTTTTATGCAAAGCCAAGACTTTATTGTTAGTATAATTGAAATCTTAACAGTCTGATCAAACGATTGATAGTGGTCCAGATCTAACTGTTACAGGAGAAGAAAATAAAAGGCTACTGTTACAGAAAAGGTCTCAACAGTAATATAGCTGTTACAAGCACAATTCCCCATCTCTACCCCGGTTACACTCCACTACCCCTCAGGTTCTGAAGGTTGGAGACTTCAGCCAACAGCATCCCAGGTGGTTTGCTGCAAGGGTTTCTTCGTCCTATTTCCTGGTAGTATGATGGTGATGGTTTCTTCCTTATTGCACTTAGGGCTATTTTATATGTTCCCTAGCACCTTGGTCTGCAGTTCCATGTCACAAGTTACTATAAATGGATACTCTCCAACATATTGGATATTTTCCATTTTCTTTGTTACTCCAAAAAACACCTCGTTAACGATCAGTAATTGGCCCTGCAGTCCAGCATCATCCCATGACTCTATTCCTCAACAATGCATTATTTCCCCCACTTGCACTGCTCCTCTGTCATCCCTATTTTATCACATTACAGCATTAAGCTAAGTTTATAAATAGTTCATTTTGAATAGAATTATGACTTGTTACTATTATCTCTGTATAATCATTTGGCATAGCCATAATTTTTATGAAGCTAAGCAAAATTAAAACCAAACAAATAGACATTAAAAAATTGCTGTTACAGCTAAACAAGCTAAAACAAAGCTTCGGGCAGGCCAAGAAGTCAGGCAAAGCCTTGCGGTGTTCACGTGAAGCCTATGACTGTTACTGGCAAGGGCAGTGTTGTATTTATTGAGCTGCAGGGTGATACCTAAAATCTCTCAGGAAGGGGAACTCTAACCAAGGTAGAACTGATCACGCTGACAGAGAAACCTGCTCTAACTTGTACACAGGGGTTCAGGGTAAAAAACATTGCCGGTAACTCAGCCCATGCCCTGGCCTGCACCAGCAGAGAAATTCACAATGTGGGAGAAGGTGCAAGTGAAGCACTGGGATTGCTCAGTGGGGAATTCGTAATAGCTCTGTACAGGTATTCAACAAGGGTTACAGTACCTATGCTTGATTTTTATTTTTTTCCATGTGTTTGCAGGAGCAGGATCTTGCAATGCAGCTCTGAGCTGATCAAGAGCAGCAGAGACAGACCGGGGTGCTTTTTTACTGTAGAGCTCCTTACTGCTCTAACAAATGCTATTCCAGGCTGCTCTGAGCTCCCCCCACCCCAGAGGAAGGTATGATCAAACACCACAGATATTCAAAGTAGGTTTTAGTGACTATTTTGCTCCTGCTTAAATCAGCCCCAGTAGCTAATGCTCCAGTGCAGTAGCTCATACTCTAAGGATGTCACCCTGAGCTAAACAGCACCCAGCAGCAGTTAGGAAATGAACTGCATTCTCCACATTACAGCAACCATGGACCTGTGGTGATCACTAACAGATAATGAACCTTTACTGATTTCCAGTGTTGAAAAGACAATAGGGATGACAGTGAAACTGCGTATTTTTTAAGTTTTGCTTTTTTCTTGTAAAGCTTCAGCCATTTCAGACCTAATGCTAACAATTCTGAATTAAGTGGAAAAATAACTGCCGAGTCTAAGTGTTCCTTTCTGTACCTTTGTGCTGGTGTAGTGCAATTAGCACAAATACCTTTTATATAAAATGGTCATTCC
>NW_010168451.1:23925-26500 GCF_000695765.1 Mesitornis unicolor
TATTAGCCAAAGTAACATACCCACAACCAACACAGCCAGACTGGTTTTAGAAAACTAGCAAATATAAAAAAAGTTCCTCTTAATAATATTTTCCCCCCACCCCATTCTTAAAACTGCACCATAGGTCCACACTCAAGAAGGATACCACAAGGACATTTCCAAAGGCCTAACCAGCAAATTTCAGAAATTTTTTCCAGAAACTTCATGTTGCTGCAGTATCACTTATCTGGGGTAAGCAACATATACTGGGATGTCACTGTTTATACTTCCAGCCTCTTGTCTGCTCTTTTTAGAAAAAAAAACAACAAACATTCTTGAGTTTAAACTGCCTGAGTGCAAGGCAAGCACTTTGACCCCATTTGAGGGTAGGAGCATGTCCAGAGCTGTTTGTGCTGTCAGGAGGGTACTGCAATTCAGTTTCCCCCTTGCTGACCTCACCACCCAGCTCTGGAAGCAGATGGATTCTGCCCAGCAGAATCTGCAACCAGCAGTACAGCAGTGCCCTAAAAGACACCAGTACTAACAGTCAGGTTTCTGTTTCCATGAGCAGCTCAATCCAGTTGGAGCTCACACATTCAATAACTGGTAAAGGAGACTATTTGGGTACAAAAATTTAACCGTAGAGCATAGCAAGGTTCTGGAGCTTAGAAAGGAATAAATCAGGCACCAGAATCACAGAATGGGTATCTTGCTAATCACCGAGTAGCGCTTAATTTTCAGAGGAGACTTCAACGTTAGATCTCATTTTGAAAATAAAAAAAAAGGCAAGTAGCACTGCCTTTAACCAGTCCATCAAGTAACACAGTAACTCCAGACATCATAGGGAGAAAAGGGAGGGGTTTTGCACGGGAGAGGGGCCCTAGGCCAACTCCTTTCTCTCCCTTCTGCAAGAATTATCCCCTCCGTTGCTAGGATGATTTAAAGGGCACTTCACCAACCATTCTGTTGAAGTCCTTCTTTCCCGAAGTTGTCTTCAGTGTTGGTCTGGACCAGAGGCAAATCCTTCAGACAAGTTAGTGCGGGCGGCTGCTGGACTCCAGATGGGAGCGTTTGCCAGCTGCTAGCACGTTGCTGCTCTCAGTTTGTTCAGGGAATGGGCGCTTGTAGGTCCGACCGTGTCCGTTCACGGCCCCTCGCTGCCACTTGCAGATGTCTCCGTTGAGGATATCTTGAATGTGCTGCACTATCAGGTTTATAGCAACTGCAGGAAGGAATGGGAAATACAGGACACATAGGCTATGCAGAAAATGTGGAGCATCCAGCCCTGTTCAACTCAAGTTTTAACAGCAAGCCCTTAAACTATACCTGCCCTTCGCAGTGAGGTCAGACCTCACCAGGAACCAGCAACTGCGACACCAGCTTTAACACTGGTGTCCTGCTCTGCATCGCCAATCACACATCACCTTTTTCAGCCCTCTCCAGGCTGAGCAGCTCCCTCCCCTCAGCCCTCCAGCAAGCAAGGGAAGCTTAGAAGCAAGGAAAGCAGCCAAGGCAGGGGTGTGCCACCTCTGCTCCCTTCCCAGCCCCAAAGGTGGTCTCCCCAGGGAAATCAGGCAGAGAACCAAACTCCCTTTTACCCATGTTGTCAACTCCTCGGGGGATGATCACATCCGCGTACTTCTTTGTCTGCAAAACAGCAACAGTTGTGGAGACTTAATAGGAAAAGCCAGCTTTATTCTAGGAAGAAGCCACCAAATGCCTGCAACCTGAGGGCACAATGGAGGGGCTTCTGTGGACTGTAAGTTAAAGCTCTCAGTCATGGTAACACCTAAATGAATTGAGAAGTCACACTGGTTAACGTGCACTGGATTAAGGTCAGGGATTGTTCTTGCTGCCCCTTTGCAGTGAATCAGCAGGTAGAAGCAGTAGGTCAAGTGTGGAGTACTGCTTTTACGCTTCTGAAGAGTGCGCTGCCTTCAAATGGGTCACTTGCTTTGAGGCTGAGGTCTGTTCACTAAGAGCTGGTTCTAATCAGCATTTCACGAGCCATTATGAAATCTCTGCCGACAGCCAAGGTACCAACGCGCGTGTGAAATTCCCTCCTGCCTCTGATGACATTTTATTGATCTGTATCACCATAGAGGCCCTCCTTATAAAAAGGCTGGCGGATCCTGCATTTCTAATGAGTACTTTTACAATCCCAAATTGCTTTGATCTAGAGCGAGAGGTACTTGAGCTGGCCTTTTCCATCTTCTTTAATCCACATACAGGATTTTGTTCTCAGAGGGTTTTTAACAAATTAATTTGATTATGTGAGCACCTAACTTGTTCCTGCATTATATGGCACAGCAAGTAGATGCTGTAGTGGTCTGCCCCAGGTTTTCACCAGCATTCCTTGTTGAGAGAGTTTGCTGGAAACCAAGCTCCTCTTTCTTCCTGCAAGACTTAAGAATAAATGCAGGGTGGGAGTGTTTCAGTCAAAGGGACCTATGCTAAAACAGCCATGGCAGCAAGCACTGGGAAAACGTGTGCAGCCTCTAGGGATTTTCATGGTGCTCTGCAATACAAGGCACCAACCATTTAAATTCCTCGAACAAGCAGCTTGTAATGGTTACATAGATGAGGCAGAGGGAAG
>NW_010168451.1:26531-28156 GCF_000695765.1 Mesitornis unicolor
CATGAAATACAAATATCAAAAGCCACCACTGCTGCATCTACAGTGTGGCTCATCTCCAAGTGACCCTGTTCCTTCTCCCCCTCTCCAAAAAACTCAAAAATCTAATTAGTGAAACACTTAGTACCGGTAAGCAGAACTCCTCAAAGGCAGGCTTGACGAACGTGGTGTACTGGGTGAGGATCTGCTCAAGGTCCCTCCCACGTTTCATATCTCGCAGAACTGGGACGGGAAGATAAAAGCCATGAGTTTCACTACATAGCTGAGGACAGACGAAGAAGACGAGGTGGCTGATGCTGCTGTGGCAGCAGAGCATTACCTCTGCGGGACAACCGCACGTCGGAATCCGTGTCAACAAAGAGCCGGAGGTGGAACATGTCCCGAATGTCTTGATTGTAGAAAACCAGGATCCCTTCAAAGAGGACAACATCAGCAGGGTAGACCACTGTTGTCTCTGCCAGCCTGCCAGGAAACAACACCCAGAGCACGCTGTTAAACGTGCCACAGTCAAACCTTCCGTCCCCAGACGTGGCTGGAGGCACCCGCATATGCACCCCAAAACTTCACACAAAACCAAAACCTACCTAGAATGGGTCACAAAGTCATAGGTTGGTACCTCAACTGTTTTCCCCTCAACAATGCTTTTCAGGGTTGTATGCATCAAATCATTATCAAAAGCATCTGCAAGAGGAAGGTTTAAAAGAGGAAGATGTTCAGATGCTGCTGTATCACACGTTCTACTCAGATTTTCTAGACCCCCAGGAAAATCTCTGTCCAGTATGAGAGCAGGGAAAAAGGAATTTATGGCTTACTGTTTCCTACCAGCAGTAATCCCACACTCCCCACCCAAGTGAGGATTGCTGTGCATTACAGGGATGAGGAAGAGAGAATTTGCCCTCTATAAGCAACTACAATGCAGTGAAATGAAGAACCCAATTGTAAAATTGGCAATTGTATAATTTTACCAAACCACCTAGTAACTGTGTAATTTTTTGCAACTCTTAGTCTGTTAACTATGAGTAATTTAGAAAACCTCAGATCTCTTTAATGCCTTTCTAGAGTGTTATCCACCCTGGCTGACCTACAGCAGGCTCTAGGCTTCAGCCAAGGGCAGATCATTGTCCCATTTGCAATCCACAGCACTCCTCTGAGCAAGGAGAGCAGCTGTTTATGTGGACAAGAAGTATCATGAAAGGATTTGGAGAACAACGTGGTTCTGGCAGCCGAAAACAAGGAGACAGAGCACTATGTAAGCCAGGATGCTCTCCAACTCTCGGTATCGCTCTCTGCAAAGTGCTCACAGCAGCGCAGCTGTCGTGACAGCAACGTGCACATGTGAAAGCCAAACAGATGTTTTCTGGGGGAAAAGAGTGTTTCTGTTATCCAACACTTCTCATTCTCCACAAGCCCTTTTGGTAAACCCCAGCTGCTCTCTTAACCACCAGCTCAACCACGTTAAAGGCGAGATGAAAGCTGGGGGGGGGAGCTTCATCCACAGCCTAAGGGTGGGTGGGCTCACCCGGGTGGTCGAAGTTGTACTGGCCCTTCAGCGCCTTGGCCTGCTGCTCGGCGGTCAGCACCTGGTAGAAGCTGTCCTGGCTGAGGATGAGCACCTTCCTCTGCCGCCG
>NW_010168452.1:0-10853 GCF_000695765.1 Mesitornis unicolor
TACTAATATAATATTAATACTAATTTATATACTAATAAAATATTAATATAAACAGTTAATACTGTAGTGTTAACATACTCTCCTGGTTTGGGTGTCACTCTCCAGGGTGACATTCAACATCTGAGGACTCCATACTGAGGGATGCGTTTGCCGTCATCTACGAGCAATAGCTACAAGATCAACCACTTACATCCATATGTTCTCCTTCCTTCCTCAGCTGACTGCCTTCCAAACTTGCCTAATGAAGCTCTTGACAGTTTGCTGGTGCTCCGTAAGGAGCCTTAGCAGCACAAAGCTACCCAGGTGTATTTGGTTTCTGTGAGGTTTTGGTTGAGTTTTTTTCGTAGTAGGCGAGGGGCTATAGAGATAACTCCTGTAAGAAGCTACTAGAAGTTTCCCTGTCTTCAATTTTGAACTCATTTCGAACCCATGACCAAGGCAAAGCCAATTAGTGCCTCTGCAAATCACAGAATGCCAGAATAATAGGAGTTGGAAGGGACCTCAAAAAATCATCCAGTCCAACCCCCCTGCCAGAGCAGGATCACCTAGACTGGGTTGCACAGGAACGTGTCCAGGCAGGTTTTGAATGTCTCCAGAGAAGGAGACTCCACACCCTCTCTGGGCAGCCTGGTCCAGTGCTCTGTAACCCTCACAGTAAAGAAGTTTTTCCTTATCTTCACATGGAACCTCCTATGCTCCAGCTTGCTCCCATTGCCCCTTGTCCTGTCATTGGCTGTCACTGAGAAGAGCCTGGCTCCTTCCTCCTGGCACTCGCCCTATACAAATTTATAAACATGAATGAGGTCACCCCTCGGTCTCCTCTTCTCCAAGCTAGAGACCCAGCTCCCTCAGCCGCTTCTCATAAGGGAGATGCTCCATTCCCTCAGTCATCTTTGTGGCTCTGTGCTGGACTCTTTCAAGCAATTCCCTGTCCTTCTTGAACTGAGGGGCCCAGAACTGAACACAATATTCCAAATGCAGTCTCACCAGGGCAGAGTAGAGGGGAAGGAGAACCTCTCTCGACCTACTAACCACACCCCTTCAAATGATGTATTCAAGAGAGGCACAGAGCATGACCTGCCATTTCTTGCCCGTAGCCCTGACCAGTGCAGCCCTGGTCCAGGCAGCACAGACCTGGCCCAGTTGGGCTGGTTCAGCCCCAGCATAAGTTCAAGCCCCACTGCAGAAAGAGCTGGGAGCTCTTCAAGAACCAGCAGAAGTAAGTTACAGTGGAGAGAAGAGTGGGATGTGAGAAGAACAAATTTGTAGACACCAAGGTTGGTGAAGAAAGAAGATGCAGTGGAGCAAAGCTTCCCTTGCAACCCATGATGAGATGTCAGGTTGACCTGCCTGCAGCCCATGGAGTCCCTGTGCTTTGTCTTGGCCTACAAGCTCTTTGTTATATTTTCTCCTCATCCCACAAGTGCAAGGGAGAGTGTGAGGAAGGAGTGAGCAAGCAACCTTGTGGTGCAAATTGCCCACTGGGCTCAAACCATGACAACAGGGTAGGGGATAAAATGCCTGCTAGACTGACTGCCTGGGGGTCAGAAACTGTTTCGCTGTGAAATCCTGGCTATGGTCACGTATGAAATATGTAACAGTTCTGTTTCTTGAGTGTAGGGGCTGGATTGGCGCATCTCTTTTGTCTCTGAGAAAGAGCACAGTTAATTATTTTTTAAGGCTTATTACAATAACAATTCCAATTCTTTTCAGACAAGGAAGACAACTGAGGAGTGAAAGCTGAAAATTCTCATTTTGTCTTGCTCACAAAGCTCAAATCCTGCTTGCTTAGCAACCCTCCATGACCTATGAACTGCAATCTTGGTACAACAATAGAAATATAGCTCTGTTCTTGTATTGCAGTAGGATTTCAAACCTGTATGTGAGATTTTAACTGTATAGCTTCTGATAAAATAAATTGGAGTCATGCAAGTCTTTGGAAATGGAGAAATTAGTAACATCTGGATAACTTGAATACAATGTACAGTGTCTGGAGTCTTCTACAAACTTTAGCAATCTACAGCTTTTAATGGATTATGTAACAGTTTCTCTGTTCCCTGCAGAAATATATTGAAACTGCACAAGATCTCTCACATCTTAGCTATGCATTTTAAAAGCCTCAGACATAATTAAACAACAAAACCCTGTACTCTGTGAAACAAGAAGGCCACAGAAAGAAGAAAACTTCAGCATAGGCCCAAATTTTCTCACAGAGGCAATTTTAGGAAGACTAATACAGAACTAAGGAAGACTAATTTAGAACATGCTCTTTGTTCTTTTAGTCCAGAAGTCCACATACATAACCTAAGCAACATCAAAATAAAGGAAAACTGTAATGGTCCTATTTCCTTTATCAGTCTCTCAAAATGATTAGTTAAGAGCAAGATATACAAGCAAATATTTACGAGAAAACTCCTTCTATTATTGGCAAGAACAAGAAATCCACTCAGCCCATAACAGGTGGATAGGGCTAGTTCATGACAAAATCAGACCCTTCCTTTGAGCTCCTACCCATGCAAGCAGTTGTGGTTTCAACTGCATAGTCTTTGCTGCAGGTAAAGCAGTGGGTGGATCTCTAAAAGAAAGGTAGTGACAGTCTTCTCTGCAGCAGTTCTTTGCTTTAGGGTAGTTTTGGGCCCCTCTATTCATATCTATGTGACATTGTGGGCTGTGGAGCAGCTGAAGGTAAGCATTGAACACCCATCTAGGTTGACTGGTAACAATGCATGTTTCATGTAAGATGAGCCCATGTAAGACAGCAGTGTGAGCTCAGATCTGGAAGCCCAGGAGCTCACACAAAGCTGAAGCTTCAATATTTGTGTGCAAAAGTGCAAGCATGGGTATGTACTGAAGGTATGGGCTAGCAAGCATAGATGTTGCCCTGACCTCTCTGCCCTGTCACGCTCACCTCCCACTTTTCTGGTGGAAGGCAGAGTGGCTTATTTTTGTCCCTTGAAATGCAGAAAAAAGTCTGACTTGCCTATCTATGACCTCTCTTCATTTCCCACCTGCTACTGCTGTAAGACGTGCAAAAGCATGCAGGATAAAGCACGCCCCAGTGGTTTAAAAGTCTCCAAAGGGTTGCTGTTGCCTTAGTTCAAAATAGTGTCCATGTCTTGACCTTTGGAGCACTCCTGCCTTCCAGCCCTTCCACTTGCTCAGGTTGTGGGGCAGGGGGGCCAGGACAGGGAGATGAATGTGACTATCATTTGAAAGAAAACATTCAGACTCTTTAATCCCTTTGGTAGCTGGCTCCATTATGCACATCTTTTTACAATGTTGTCAAAGGCATCTAGCAGCAGGGGTAACTGCCTTCTTGTCATGTGGGCTGACAAAGACATAAAGGTATAAAATAGGTTTTCCTCTTTCATTTTATGTGATAAAGGTAAATTCCCTTTGCTGAGAGCCCCCCTACCTGATCTGTACCTTTGCTAATTTACTATTTCTATCACAGTAATGTGTTGGCTCCGTAGGAGACTGACGTTCTGTACACTAAGAGCTCCTTGTAAATATAACAACAAAGAGACATTCTGCAAGCACTTAAACATAATAGTAAATGCTTTCTACTCCACATGTGACTTGCTACATTTTACTCACATTTATCTACCAGGTTTCTATTGCTAATGTCTCCAGCACTGCAAATGTTTAGGAACGATATACCATGTATCTCCCCCTCCTTTAAACCTTAGCAGCACGCTCAGAAGTTGGACAGCTTCTCCAGTATCTAACACTATCTACAGGGAAATTTGAAGGTTCTGTCTGAGGTCTTAAGAAGAAGCATGAGATTGCCCTGATTTCCCAACCCATACATAGCAGGGGAAAAAGGGTCTGCCACTGTCTCACCACTTTTTAAAATGTCCTCCCCAAAAGGCCATAGATATTGACCTGTGAGTTTTGGCACTTAAGCAAACCTTCCTCCCCTAGATTCAGATAATCCAAGTTTTAAAATGTTTTTAAAGAGGCTTAGAGCTAGAATGATCTCACATATGTGGAATACCCAGAAGCCTCTTTTGGAAACGACCTGTCTGGACATCAGCCTAACTTGGGTTCCATTTTTAAAAACTAAGTTAAGTCCTCCTCCTATGTTTTGCTCGATCCTTCTTTTTAAAGCTCATTTTTGTAGTATGTCTCACCAGCTTGAGTGCAGACAGGGCTTCTCTCCTCTGTCTGCATGGGTAATTTCTGCTCAAGCAGCCTCAGGTCACAGGCTAAAAGCTCAGTAACTCTTCCTAGGTCTTTCATTTGCAACAGGTTAACAAGGCCATACAGACTGCCTCCGTCTCCCAGCTTTCACTCCTAAGTCAAGGGCTGGGCACAGTGTTAATACGTGAGCTATGATTCATAAAGCCATTACCATGTACTCATCACCTCAAGTAGACAGCTGTTCTGTGGAAAGGGAAAGTATGGAAAATAAATGTGTGCTTTCCAAGAAAGCAAAGGAAAAAACAATTGCAGAGTCAGCCATGGCATAGTTCAAACAAAGGCTGCCTTTCTGTGGCTGACTTTGAATTTGCTACAGATACCAAATTTGCTTTCACACACACAAAAGAAATAAAAAAAAAACCAACAAAAAAAACCCGGAGGAAAGTAACTGTCTTCTGTGTAATTAAGGACATATTCTGTGGTCAAAATGGAAGCCTGTTTACAACTGCTACATAAATGCTTATTATGAACAATTTCAATCTACATTGTGATTTGTACAGAACAATCTCAGGGCTGGACTAGTATTCTTAAGGGTGCCTGAAGTAAGACTTAGAGCTGCCAGACTTCAGAACTGAGATGTGAAAACCCTTACTCAAACTGTTGGTGTCCAGGGGTGGTTTGCACATAGACCTTCAGGTTCCTGAGAGTTACAGCTCTGTGTGACCCCAGAACAGACCCAGACTTGACAGCACTGAAATTTTAACACCTTGTTTATGCCCAAACTTGATGACAGCTCAGAATTTACACATTACAATGTGAAAGTCCTAATGGCAATGATGCCCAGTAGGGGCACTTGTAGCTTACGCTGTTCGTATCAGACTTTTTACTACAGTTATTTCTTTTCTGTAAAATGGGGAGTAGGCAAAGTGTTGTCACTTCCCAGCTCTGTTTTATATAATATTTTACTGGTTAGACTGATCAACACAGGAAATGGAAGAATGTGTTTCAGGTCCTCCTTGTGCCCTTGGTGGCCCTAGATAGATGCTGCACATCTTTCAGGTATAGGCTAAGCTGAGAAGTGGGTATTTTGTTCCCCCTTCTTGAAAACCTGACAGTGTGCAGAAAAAAAAGCCTCTGAGGATGCAGGAGACAAAATGCCATGCAGGAGTCTCAATCTATACCCTAGTGGCTTGGGCATGTACCTGTAAAGAAGAAAGTCTTATCCCTGTTCCCAAGACCACATCCAATTACTTGAAATAAATTATACTGGTTCTTTGGATTCCTGTTCTGAGGGAGCATTTTAGATGCAGAGACCTAGATGTGCAATCTCTGCTGAGACCACTGAATTTTGCATGACACCATTTGGACATAGTGACACACAAATGTGCTCGGGCCATTGTGTCGTGCCTTGCAAGTGACTCTGATTTCACATGCAGGTCCTCAGGTGGCTAGAACAATGTGCCAGCAATGCCAAGGCTGTGATTTTAGAGCCCCAGAAGAATGGATGGTTCTCTGTTTAGAGGCTAGGAGGCTGCTAGGGCAAAGGAACCAACATGCCTGGCCTGACTGTATGTTTTCCCTTGGCCATCGCCTTACAGCCACTGCTGGAAACAGAATAATGAGCGACACAAAACTTTGCAACATCATGCAGTGCCATTCTTGTGCGACCCTTCCCATGTGCTACAGGGAGCACAACTACCATGGCCCAGGATTCAACTCCAGGTTTCAGGCAGTGAAAAGCTACATTTTGCAACAGCAAACTTTTAATGATTTATTGGACTTGATCTTTGTTCAGTTGTGTCTGTAGGGAGAAGCAGATAAAATAACCTGTAATACACTAGAGATAGAGATAGTTGTCAGTCAGTTCCCATTCAAAAAAAAAAAAGATTTATCATCTCTTGCTGCTAACATCTCCATCACCTTGCCCACCTTCCTATTGTGTAGTTTATCAAACTACCCTGGCTGAAGTTCCCCATCGCAGTCATAATCAGTCAGACTTGGATCAGGATCTATCTAGCTCCAATGTGTGTGTCATTATGGTGTAGTATCCAGGTTCTGTTTTTTTCACCAGAGGCATTATAATGTGAATTTCAGACAAAAATGCTCAAAGACTTGTACTAAACCTGAACCAAACATCAGTCTGAAATGTTTCCCCTCTGACATACTAGCCTCCTACCCTTCAGTTGAACTAGAACTGCATTTGACCTGTGGAGTTTTTGAGGTCTTCATTGATCCTAAGCCAGAAGTGAGGAACTAAGAAAAGAATGTGTTTCTGATCACTGGTTCAGCACAATGGACTGGTTAAAAACTAGCATTTCTAGCAGGGTGTCTTTGCCTTAGAGACTGCCTGTAGTAGGATCTGCAGAGCAGTGTAGCACTGTAGTCGGTCCCTCCCCTCACTCTAGTGTTCGACACAAACCTTTGCCTCTGCACAGGAACACCTGATACTGCTCCACAGAGACCATGATGGGACGTGTTCAGCATGGAGACTTCAAATACCCTCATAAATAAAGCTCTGAGGCAGGGCTAGGTCTACCACTGCTTCCCAACTGTTGCCCAATTCTTCCTACTCACTCCTTTAAGTAGAGGTGCCATCACTGGAGTATGTGTAGGTGTTTAAACATTAACATGTGTGAAAAACTGGACTCACAGGGACATTTCTGTCACTCGTCCCTTGGTATCTTGGCCCAGCTCTGCCACCTCTTGCATTCCCACTGTCTCTGCTCTGGTTTCTTCCTCCTACATGCTAGATTTAGGGAAATGAAGTGGTAGAGATACGTTTGGAATATGAGATGGAAAACAGGCTAAAGTTTATTGCCTTTCTCTAAAGGCTTACAACATCGTATAATCCTGTCCATTTGTAAATACTGTCTTTCTGAGTTTTGGCTGGTTTCTAAACCCTGTTAGCTCTCAGCCAGCTTTAGTTTTATCTCAGCCCATTGTGGCAGTGAGCAGGGAAAGGTAGTGGCTTGTTTTCCTGGAAATGCTCTTTTGCTGTTCTCTTCAGGCATTAATATTATGTGTTACAGCTGTTTAAAAATTCAGTGGTAATTATGCACTCCAGCAGAGATGACTTCATCAGGATGAGGGTAAAATGCTCCTTTTTAGCCCAGGGCAGGACAGGGAGATCACTCCCACATTGCACCATTTATTCTGGGAATACAGCTGCACTGCGCCCTGGTCACACCAGGGCTGTGCCTTCTCACCTGGCCCTTGGCTCAAGGCAGCACTGGCCTTCATGAGTAAGGATGAACTGCAGTTCCTTCTCAAGCCCAACTGAACTTTTGAATTTCAATATTTCCAATTATAAATTAAGCAAGAGGATTACTAAATGGCCACAGTGGTCTTTTCTACCATAATTTTTCAAAACTTCACTCATATAAGCCCAGAATTTATGACACTGCAGCACAGATTTCCTAATTTATAACCCTATTATTAACTCCTAACTGCTCTAAAAGAAAGCAGTCCAAATTATTATGAGAAAAGAGTTTTTTATTGGTTTTATAATGAAAAAGGCCATTAAACAGAAAGACAGTCTTTCCCCTGTAGACATACTGATGCGGTAGAGAGAAAACGTAATGCCTGTAAAGGAAGCCAGTTCACTATCTAATCCTGGCCTTTAAGCAGCTCGCTGTGATTCATGAAGTCACTCCTGCCTTCCAAAAGCCGCCTGTTTCTTTTGTTTCAAAAAGTCTTGAAGGGCCTTTTCTTGCATCAGCCAACTGACGTTGCAGAGGAGTGTTCATTTCCTCCCGTTCATATCTGTACAAAATGTTGATTTAGTGCCTGCACAAGGATCGTGTTGATGAAACAGACAATCAAGTTTGGAGCTTTGGAGAAATCCAGGTCTTTAGCACAAAGAGCCTCCCTATGACAATAAAATTATATTTTGGATACTTGTTGATACAACCCCTTTCTAGCAAAGCGACACAACCAGTACTTCTGCCAACCCAGGTAGATGCCCCATCTGTGCAAACACTATCCAATTTGAAGCAATCAAGAAGAACGCATTCACTGGCTGTCACATTTTCAACATGTTTTCTCAGTTATTCAATCAAACCTTATCCAGTGGTGGTAGATATTGGCAGACACTAACCAGTTCCTGAAGAGTATCAGCATTTCCCCTCGCTCGCTGAACTTAAACATCCAGCTTCAGAGTGTCTGTTACATTGCAGGTCTCATCAGTTGGGTGAGAAAAATATATATGTGCGGCTGCTGAAAAATCTAATTTGTACTGGCACCTCAGTGAGATTGTCAAGCTTTTGCATCATCGCAGAGGCCCAGCCACAGCATCCATTTCTAGGTCATCACTCAGTGGAGCGCAAACAGACAAGCTCTTCTTTAGTACCTCAAAATGCATTTGCTAGGTGCCTGCAGACTTTGCAGTGTCCAGCCTCAACATTCCCAAGCAGAAAGGGTGTTGGGGATCAGTGAGTGAACACAGCCAGGCTTAGCTCATGCCTTAAATTGTAGAAGGTTTGGACAAAAAGATGTTCATGACTCTTTAGATCTCTTCTGGACACTAATGGCAGCACATGTGCCCTGTTTGCTGCAACAATCATTGCTAGCATTTAAAATCCATAGAGCAGACTTAGGTTGCAGACAGGCAGCTAGATGCTTCTAGTCCAGCAGCCTGAACTGGGGCAAGTGATGGAGCCTTTGATCTTGGCAGGAACAAATCAAACAAGTTGCATATCCAGGAAAGCAGCATCAGCCCACTTCCTGACCAGTCCTACACCAAAAGGAGAAAGGGGACTTCTCCACAAAAGGGTGACAGTTTGTCATTTGGCCATCCTGCTCTGTCTGAAGTATCAGCGAATGCGTGTGGAGGCTGACGCTGTCTATTTGGGTAGGCAGCTGAGGCTTTGGCAACAGCACTGTGGTGGTACATCCTTTCCTCCACCTTGTGCTTTCACTGTCACCATCCTTTTTTTTCCTCTCTGTGTGCTGTGCTCATGAATAACATTTTGATAATTAAAATAATTAGGCAGCTAGATAAAAAAGGTATGCATATCTGATACAAGCAGTGGAGCCACTAGAAAAAGTTAAGCGGATGAAGGTCAAGTGAGACCTTGCTGGATTCCTGGTCCTCCCTTTTCTCTGCTTTGGTGTGACAGAGCTGCCAACTGGGACACAGCTTGGGTCTGTACCTCCAGACCTCCTGGCTGCCTGCAGGGTGCTGCAGAGCTCTAGTCACCTGTGATTACAGCACCTCCTTTCAACAGTGGGTTTCTTTATCGACTGAGGGTTCTTTTTATTCGTCGTTTGTTATGCTGTGCTTCACAGACATATTAAACACAACACATGCCATGGACAGGAATGTGTTTTTTCTAAATGCAAGAGTAAAGCTGCTGAACTACATGTTTTGGAAGAAGACAGATCTAATCTTCCTCACTCATACTATGGATTTTTAATACTTTTGATACTGTGTTCAAATAAAAGAAGGTCTTAATTGGTACATTGGTGTATAGCTTCAATTTCTATTTACCCATGCTTGAAGCCCAATGAAATGCTAATGGCCTGAGTACTTCTGCCTATGCTTAATTTCAAGCTTGCAGATGGATTCCTCAACATCCACAAAGTCCTGATAATCAACAATGCAGCCTGCTTTAAGATGCAGTGGCTGTTAATACTGTTGTGAGGACAAAGGAGTTGGAAGTAAATGAACCACACCTTGCTGAACCTGATGGATGCATGTACTCTGCTCTCAGAATAAGACCAAGCAGAGGAAGTGTCAGTCCTGAAGAAGTCATGCTCACAGTCAGCTCACTGAAAATGCAGAGTAAAGTCCTGGAACTAGTGAAAAACATCATGTCCAGGCCTTACTCCAAGATCCCATGTATAAACCTCTTATCTCTGACTGCAGCTTCAACAAGATGTTATTCATAATGACCTCTGTGAACACAAACTTATTATTAAGTCATGAGACTCTCACTGAAGAGAAGAGCTGAACAAAATGCAGTTTCCGTCACCCATTTATAGAAAGAAAAGGTTCATAAGCACAGATGGAAACACTGCGAGTACCATAAATGTTCAGACTAAATTGTATTAAAACAAATTTTCATATTGTAAGTGACATTTTGAACATGCTTCTCCTTCTGAAAAATTTCAAGCAGTGAATAATGGAGCTGAATCAGATAGAGCACAACGTATCTTGTGGCTAGTGAGTGCTCAAAAGCACTGACTCACTTTAGGTTTTTTTTTTCTGTTTTGAAAACTTCACCTGCAATGAATGTGACCTAGTGAAATGAAGAAGCAAAAAGACAGGAAAAGGCAGCAAATAAGCCATCCACTGAAAAAATATTTGTTAACATAAAAATGTCATTAAACAGCTATGAATAATGAATTTGCTTGTGTTTACACTGAAAAATTTCTTAGATGCAGTTTTCCTTTTCCCAGCTGGCAAAAAGCAACTTCCATTTTTACAAGAAAGCAAGAGTGCCAGTCTGTAGGGAGGCCATGACACACACTCCCCCTCCCTCTTCAGACTGACATTACCTTCTGGTTAACGAAGGAAATAAGGCTATGAGCTGGTTTCTGTTCTAAGTACTATGACTGAATCTAGAAAAAGTATTAAAGTAGGATCCCAAAGCCCACTTGCCTGGCCCTATGATATAATACTGAGGCCACAGATTTAGGTTTTTAGTTGCTTGCTTACTTTCTGGCCTCTTAAGTAGTTTGTTCTTGTCACACCTTGCCATAACTTACGC
>NW_010168452.1:10884-34773 GCF_000695765.1 Mesitornis unicolor
CTGGTAAAGTCTTGGTGCCTGTGAAGACTCAGAGTTCATTGCCAATGCTGCTTTGATGGAGCTGCTGCCTGTTACTGATGATGGTTCCTCTCTCTTTTGAGGGGGCAGGTGGGAGAGAGCCTGGGCTAAGTGAAGGGAAGTAGTTCTCCACCAGTGTGGCTTGGAACCTCCTGAAGAGGATGTGGGATTAATTTTTTTAAGGGCTGAAGAAAAGACAGAAAACTGTTTCTTTCTCCACAGAGATCCGATTCATACACTAAAGAAGAAACCATCTTGCCAAACAAATTTGCTTAAAGAAAACACTTGTTCCCCACTCACTTAGGAACCCAGCCCTGGAAAACAACTTGCTGAAACATCCACCATCCCTAATGGATGCATCCCAGTCCATCCAGAAAGTCCCTTGGGAAATGTGGGAGTGAAGGCCACATATCTGTAGGTGCTGCTTCCTCTTGCTATGGTCCAAGAAACGACTTTCTTTGGGGAGGAGAACAAAAGGGAGCAGGTCTGGACTGTGTCTTAGAAGAGTTTACTTTCCTCCGTGGCTATAGAGTCTATGCATACAGCATGTTATTGTACTTCCAAATCACCCTAGGAGAGAAGCAGCCAGGTCGCCTCTCTTAAGAGAGTGCATTATTGAAAATGTCACAGTATCTCCTTGCTGAGGATTTCCTAATATTGTTTGTCTTCATGGAACTTCATCCTGTTTTCCTTCTACGTAAAGGCATAATAAATGATCAGAGTGATGATATACTCTGGATCAGGTTATTGTTACCAGTCCTCCAGTTGCAAAGGCTTTGATGGCATCCCAACACTGCATTAGAAGAAACTCTCGTCTGTTCATTCTAAAACAATATAATCTAAATATGCCCTATAAGGCCAGATACTATGGAAATCAGTTTTGAGTTTAAGTCAATTAGAATTGAAATGTACTTATTTCATTACTGTACACTTGCAAACTCAGAGACCTATTGGGCTGCTGGTTTTGAGAACACCAGAATGATAGTATCTTTAGGCAATTTTGATGGTAAACTTAAGACAACAATAGACTTGTTTTTAGATTCAGTCAAATCTCCAGTTAAAATACCCCTACATCCATGATAGATACATTGGAGGAAAGTTTGGGTTCCTTTTAAATCCTATGGGAGAGTGGGGCTCATTTAGTTGATTGAGTTAGCTCATTTAATCAGCTAGCTTAATTTCAGTGAGGCTGTGGTTCAGAAGCATTGAAAAACCATGAAAAAGCAATTTCCTCTGCATTTCACATATTAAGTTACACTGTTCCAAAACTGGAAGAGTCATTGCAATAGGGTGACAGCAAATTTTGTATATTTGCTAGCAGGATAGGGATTTTCACTAATGAATACAAGTACCCTTTAGAAACTATTTTGTTTTAGAGCAGGGGACAAACAACAGACGGACTTGCCTGACTACATTCCACTCCGAAAGGTTAATGCTGGGTCAGCACCAAAGGGACTTTTCCTTATATGTTGCCACAAAGAAAGATTACAAGACAAATCTTGACCCGAACTACTTTGTCATAATCATAAGACTGTGTATTCAGCTTAACTAGTGCTGACATATTTTAATTTTAAACTGTCAGCATTTGGTAAGAAGGATAATGTATACACACAGCCTGAAAGCTGAAACTATAGCAGCACAGACGGAGTTACAACACTGAGCCTCTCACAGTGATGGGTTCCCAGGATCAGAAAGAGGATCTCATAGATGTCAGGGATGGTCATGGAGTGGAGAGGAGAAGCTGTTCCTGAGGCACTGGGTACTCTGAGGCTGTGCTGAGAGCCACCTGAACAACACCTGGTCCCTGAGAAACACCAAGTTCAGGGGGGAGCAAGATGCAAGCACTTGGGGAATTAAAGGGGAAGATGAGACCTTACTCACAGGCTGAAGTGAGACACATCCAGCATCAAATCCCTTCAATGCATTAAGGGAACATGACCTTTTAGCCCCTAGGAGATTGTAAGGCACTTCATGTGAGACTTTTTCAGTCTCTTCTTTCCACGTTATTTCTCATTGCATGAAATAATTGTACAAGCCCTGAGACAGGGAGAGAAAGGGATAAAAGCCCTGAGACAGGGAGAGAAAGGGATAATTATTCCATAACCAGCAGCAAAAACTTTAGCAAGTGAAATGTAAAAACCTGTTAAGGCAGTCGAACAAAAAACAATATAGAAGACTGTGAGAAACAATTTGCTAAAGATGTGAAACTTCATAAAAACAAAAACTTTAAAAGCATCAGAAGTAGGACATCTACCACACTTGGTGAGGTCCAGAAGTGAACAAGATATAAAAGCACTACACAGAGAAGACGAGTTCACTGTGAGAAAGCTGAATGAGTACTGAAGGGGATCAACCCAAACGTAAACAGGTATCTACACAGCTGGTACCACATCTTCTGGTACAGGAAAGCATGAAACAGCAGTAGCTGCTTCTGATGGAAAATATATCCTTTGCTCCTCCTGGGAAAGGTAGTAATTGGGTTTCTTTGTCTCTTATGTTCTCAACAGAAAGGTGAAGGAGAGACTTAAGACTTTGCTCTTCTTTAGAGGATACCTATCCAAGTAACATCTGTCTTGGCTGGAAAAAACTGGATTGGGGTATGGAACAAATCAATAAATAACAATAAATAATTTCAAATAACTGTAAAGGAGTTAAAGACTTTAGTTTATTCTGTAAATAAACAAAGTTTAGACTCTGGATATCAGAAAAATGAAAGGCAACAAGTGAATCACTGTTATTTTTTTGAAACTAGGACTGCAAGAGACATGTGGGCAAATAAAGGTGATTGCACCTGGCTTTTGTACCAAGAAAATGCACAGAAACTTATGTAAGGAACATAATTACTAGGCACAGGGAAAAAATACAATTTACTGAGGAATAGTCAATATAGCTTTTACCAATACCAAAGCAAGTCATGACTCACAAATCTATGAGTGCTCTGTGAAGGTATAAGGAAGTAGATGAATAAAGGTTATTCAATTGTTGTGGTGTTCAAGGGTTTCCAGAAAGCTTTCAACAAGATTCATCCCCAGAGGTTCTTAGAGAGATGAAGGTATCATTTGGAAAGGCCTCACATGGATTAATAACTCATTAAAGGATTGAAAACAAGGAAGAGCAACTGATAACTTTTTCATAGTAGGGAAATGTTAACTGTGTTGGAGTATCACTATATTCTCAGAAGGAAGCTTGAAAATGGGGCTAGATGGTTACATTTGGTGGTAATACAGAATTACTTAGTACAGACAAATCTAAAGCTGACTGTGAATGATTGCAGAAGATCTTGCTATACAGTAACCAGAATTCAGCACTGATGTGCAATATAATGCATCTGGGAGAAAAATATTTCTGGTCATGCATATACTGCTTTTGGCTCTAAATTAGCTATTACCAGTCAAGAAGTAAATCTTGGAGTTGCTTCTGTAAGCTCATCGCTCAGCAGCGGTCGAAAGGGCAAACAGGCTGTTAGGAATTATTAGGGAGAGGAATTGAGAGCCAGACTAAAACCACTTTTAACCATCTGTATAAGCACCTGGTGCAGATGTATTCTGAAGATTACACATAGAGTTAGTCCTTCCCTCATCTCATAAAAAGCAGAGTTGAAAGAGGTATCAAAAAGTTTGATCAGAGAACAGGCTGCACAGGAGGAGAGATGGAACAGACTACCTTTGGCTTCAGAAAGAGGCAAAAGGAAAAGGCATATGCTAAAAGAGAATTAACTTATGACAGTGTTAGAGAAAGGTCATGAGGAAGGACTATTCTGTGATTCTGGTCACACAGGAATTAATGGGACTTCAATGCCAAAGCATCAAGCAGCAATTTTAAAACAAAGTGAAAATGGTGTTTTTTCACACAGCTCATAACTAAAGAAGGCATTCATTGCTGAGACAAGCTGCAGAGGCAAAAATGCAAATAGATTCAGGAAGGGATTAGCTAAATTAAGACAGGTCCATTGATGCTCATTAAACAGGTCAGTCTTTGTATGACCTTCAGCTCAGGTGCTCTTTAAGGCACTGCCTGCCAGAAGAGGTGCTTGGCCAAAGATCCGTCTATACTTATGAACTTCCCCTGTGCATCTCCTACTGGGTAGTTAGGAAAACAGGGTTTTGGGGCTTGTTGGTCATTGTTATATTCTTATGTTAACGAACTAGGCAATTAGCACATTTTCTGTACTCCTCTGGGAGCAACCTCTGTTCCAATGAGTATGAATATGCCCTCGATTCAGCAAGTCATGTATGCTGCTCCTGGTCATCTCTAATATGCCCACTGTGAGTGAACCAAGTGGAGGCAAGGGTGACTACGCATGTGCTCCACATTATATATGCAACTACAGACCCACTGGTATCCAAGGAAATATGTTTATAGTATAACAGTATAAATGCAAAACTTGTTTTCTGCAGTCTGGATTTCTGTGTAAGCTAAATGAGAGGCAAGGATACAGAAATGCAGCTGGATTACAGTGAATACAGACATACCAGCTGTTTTTACATTCTCTTATATTTAAAATGTATTAGTGGAGTAAAGAAATTTTCTGAAAAGTTACCTCTTCTCAACAAACTTCTATTATCAGTTTAAATTTAACATAAAATCTGTACTTGTATATGTTAAATATATGTCCTTATATATGTACTTATATATGTTAATATGTTAAACTGCTCTGTGATATTTACTTATATTATGCTAATATGTTGCAGAAGAAGGAAGCAAGGTATAACAGCAGGTCCTCCCTGGCAGTTGTTCCTCAGGCAAAATTCTGGTGATATTACATGGCGGATGAAATCCCTAAGCTGATGAGGTACAAGATAAATCACTGAGTGTGTCAGGAATTATCTGTAGCATTAAGCAATAAACCATGATATTGTCAGTATCATGTAAGCCAGAATCTGATTCCAATAGCAGTAATTTAATGTGTAATAATATTTCTCTGTACGCGTGTGTCTGTGTGTGTGTGTGTGTGTGCATGCAGACATGCTTTGAGGGGGGAAGGAATGGAATGTGCTAAACAGTATTTACACCTGCCAAGAGCAGCTGCTGCTGCTTCTGGAAAAACTCATGCAGAGTGAAGCACATCTGTGTACAATAGGACAGAGATAAGCAGGTATATGTACAATTAAGTATCAGCATAGGAAGGCAATAAGGAGGAAAGTGGGAGTGCTGAGATAGGCCCAGGATGTTTCACTGACAGACCTGCACAATGTGCTGATGTTTTGGTCAGCTTGTTTAACCTCCCTGTCTTCTCTCTGAAAAGAATAGCTTCCCTGGAGACATCAGAGCTGAGGTTCAGCCGAGGAGCAGTCTCAGCTGGAGAGTGTTTGTGCTCTGTCACATCTCCTCGTGGAAGTGTGTCTCCCTCCACCACCTCCATCATCCTTTAGTTCTCCAGAGTCTTGTGAAGCACCGTGCTTTCAATGCATAGACGATAATGACGCATATTTAATGTAATAGGAGCACTTGACAACAGATACACATATTTATCACGGCAAGTGGAAAATGAAAAGGGGAATTGTTATTACTTCACTTATTTAGCAATTTCATTCACAGAACCCAAGTGCTTTGAAGAGCAAGTCCAGAGCATTATATGTATGTATTATACATACATGGTATACTAGGAGAAATCAAGGAAGAGAACAATGAAGTCATTTGTTCAAAGTCACTCAAAACATGATTTTTTTAAATTACAGGCCCTTGCAGGCAAGGCTGCTTCCCATTTACTGTATGCATTATTCAATAAGACAGTTACTGTTGTTCTATATGGGAAAAGTGGTGTCAAATATTCAGCATATTTTTCAGAGCTGAAGAATGAAGATGTGAAGGATAGTGAAAGAAATATGAGCTTGATGTATTTTTCTTAAGGCAATGTCAATAGCATGACAGTTAAAAAGGTGACCACATAAACAAATGTTTCATTTCCATGATAACAATAAAGCAATCTGTTACAGAGATAAAATGTACAGTATATTGATGTTAAAATTTAAACAACTACATTTCTGTAATAGGTCAGTCTGCTTTTCAGACAGTGGTCTTTAGACTTCTCTGTGTCTGTGCACTGCCTCTAAAAAAACTCACGAAACGGCACTACAAAGCCAATGCTGAAGTTAGACTAGCTATGGGGTTTGCACTGCTGTTTGGAAAAGTTTGCAGGCCTGCAAATTGAACAAGGTGGAAAATCTCTTAAATAGATAATATCTTTAAAGTGCAACCAGCTTGATAAACATTTATTGCCTTTCTTTAACATATATCTTTGATCCCATCACAAACATGTTAATCCATTACAGTCTTTGCAGTTGCATGCGGTTTTTATTTTTCTTGGATTTTTTTGTCACTCATCAATTCTTACTCAGTGCTCTGTCTTATCTCTGACATTCATAGACAGTTTTAGTCAAAAACATGTTATTTGTTTGTCCGTTTCCCAAGAACCACTATTACTTCTGCCTATGAGACCGTCCCATGGAAAAAGCAACCATGTGAGGTCTTCAGAGAAAGCTAGTAACAGGGTGAAATTTGCCATTGACAAAGACCTTTGCAGCACAATGTGTGATTTTTATTTTAATGGTAGTTTTGAATGCAATTTGAGTTTGGATAGGAATTGAACCTCTTACCACATGTGTTGAATTTAGCAGATCCTTTTGACCCAAAAGAAATTATAAGGTTTTGCTGGAAGTCCAAACTGTTGATTCTAATGAAATGTTTCTGAAACAGCAAAGTACTTTATTATTTCAGTTTCAAATCAGAAGTTTCTTGTTTTCCTTTTCCAAATTATTTTCAAGGGGTTTTTTTTGTACTTTCTGCTTATCTTAAACTAAAAACATATGGGGTTTAGCCACATCCTGAGGAAGCAAAACATTTCATTTCAGGTTGAAGGAAAAATTGCAAGACACTTCAAAATGAAATCATTCAAGAGACACAAAACTCTTTAATTAATTAATTTGGAGTTATTTCCACTTGGAGAGTACGTCATTTAAGTCAACGTGGCGCAGCTTAGGTAGGCCTCAAAGGTAACAGAAACCTTGTACTGGCCTACACGTCAAGTGAACCGCACAGATTTGACCCAATTAACTCAAGACTGACTACTTCCTCAGACTGACAGTGTAAAGAGGGTTAAAAAAAAAGCCTCCACACAGCTACAGGGATTTCCCATGATTGTCATTACCCTATGTGAGCATGGATTGACATTTTGATTACTTCAACAACTCTGTCTTTCTAAGACAAATATATTTGTTATGTAAATCACCAAAGACTCATTCTGTAGATGCAATGATGCAGCATTATAGGCATAGTTTGTATCACTGTTATCAACACCAAAACTAGCAATAGGACAGGATTCAACAGATCATTAACTTTGGAAAAGAATAATACCTTTCATCGATGTTCATCCAAAGCAAAACTATAAAGTTCAGCAGACAATGTCTAACTGACTACAGAGTCAAAGGCCTTTTGAAGATTAAAACTTCAACTAAACTACCAGAGATTTATTTAGAAGCAATTGACACATACATTTATTACATCTGCAGCCATTTTTATTTTATCACAATATGTTCTTTACTTGCAACATTCCCTATTTCTTAACTTATGGCCATCAATGACAGGATTGATTTTTTTTTCCTCCAGAATAAATATTTGGGTGTCATGGTCTAGACACCTTTAGAGGAAAACTTCAGAATCTCAGATGACTCATTTGGAAAATATTCTGCTAGTGAGAGTTATGTTTGCTGAGGCATGGATGGGAAAAGCTGGTGAGAACTGTTGCAGCTGTGCTGTATAAAAGGAAGAGATATGTTAATGGAAAATTTCATACTTTGCAGAAATTTGATTGCCTATTTTCTCTATGTAGATATCTTATTAGAGCAGCTCCAGCTGCTGCACTGAAGGTATATTTTCACTGATGGTGATCAGGATGGGAGTGCCAGAGCAGTATGTGGAATTTAACATTTTATTCTGTTGCAGAATTACAGCAAACATTTACAAATCTCTCAGCTGTTATTTTCCTTTTATTAGACAGGAATGAGAATTTGCTCCTTATGGCTGCTCTTTTTTGTCCAAGGGACACAGAGTGTTTACTGGTGCCAGAACCTTACTGGATTGGATGTAATGGCAAAGAAATAATGAATTAAGTGTGTCTGTCTCACCTGCTGGATTTACTGAATGCAAGATAAACTGGTTCCTTTAGCACCATAAGTGTAGATTGTTCCACATCATTCTCCCCTCCATACCTCCCTTCTTCACCATATTTTTTTTTAAATTGATCCCTTTAAAATTACATCATGATGCTACAACCTGGCTTTTCATAGATCTCTCTGTTTATAAGTAGTGTTGGAGGTGAATATGTCATAAATTCTGCATCACAAAATCTCAGCCTCACAGCTATGATAGCTGCTTTTCTTCTCTGAGGTCAAAATAATCCCAGAACTGCTGTCAAATGCTTTGTTGTGCAATTTGAAGTTTATTAGTGTTAACAGGGTAATGTTATATACTATTTGTGGTGTACAGTGCTACAGGCTAAACATTCTTGGGCTACAATAGTTCAATAGCCAAAATAATTTAAAAATCCTATCTACATACTCTTAATTGAATTTTCTTTGATTTTCACAAAAGCAAAATCGTTGCTAAAGCAAGAAAATTTTAGGGATATTTAAAGTAAAGGGTCCTCTTTTCCTTTGACTTGAATCAATCTTTAATCTCTCTCAGTATTTTAAATTGTTCTTAAATATCCACAGTGTGAATCCTGTTGTCCCTGAAGCCACTGAGTGAATATCCCAGCTGAAATGCACAACAGCTGAAAGCAGCTGCTGTCAGCCTGTCTGCAGATGAGGTGCTAGCAGTTTTGCTAAGCTGTTTTCGCTCCCACTCAGGACAATCAAGTGATGCATCATCTGAAGATGACTTTCCCTTAGAGATGTAACTTTGAACACATATGCCAACATTCTGCTACTGGTTTTGCAAAGGCTTGAAACTTCCTTTATTTTCATCTGGTTCTATCTTATCACACTCACAGTCTCAGCAACCTCAGTACAAGTAGCTACGTAGGCCACCTCAAACTGGTCTAGGAATATATAGTCAGATCTTAAAACAAACTCTCCAGAATAGCAGCACATACAGCTAAGCTGTAGGTTGAAATACCATCTTCAGTAAAATAAATAATTGGAAAGCATTGGCATAAGTGTTGCCAGGATCTCAGTAAATATTGCATTTCTAACCATTTTTTTTGTTTTGAATTCCCATCACATATCATGGTGCCATTCTAGACACCCCTTAGCACCTGCAGAAATGAGATGAATTGGCACAGAAACAGGTGGAGAAACGTTTCTCCAGATACAATGGTAGGTACACTTATAAGTAACCTATTCTCCCTGTCCATTACACATAGTTCAAATCACTGTATTTGAAAATTCCAGCTCTTGCTGGGTCCAGAGATGGCTCTTCAAACCATCAGATAAATTTATGGCTAATAGGTGAGTCGCAATTTAAGCCATGGACTATTCAATCCAACTTCTAGCATGTTATCTTTTATAAAAAGGAGTTGATTGTCCCATAAGTCATTCAAGGCAATCTTCTTAAGCGAAGATGGCCTTCAGTCTGTTCTGCCACAGGGGTTATATTGCAGTGTATTTCAAATTGCAGGTGGTATCTTGGAGCATCTCTGGGAAAGTACTGTCAACAGTGCCAAAGAGCTGGTTTAAGGCTGTTCTACTGGTAAGATCTGAGCACTGCTCACTCTTTTAGCTGTCAGATGTATGGTGGTATGGAGAACAATGTGACAAGCAAATGAGAGGGAAAAAACCCTGAAACAAAACATTTCTGCCTCCCAAATGAGTTTCCACTTGGAAAATTCACAGTGCTTAGCCAAATTACAAGAGGAAAACAAAAGAAAGGAGGATTGTCTATAATTACTTGGGTTTTACTGTGTGAAGGTATTATTGTAAAAAACACAGCCATGACATCTGAAACCCATTTTTTCACCTCTGTACATTTCATTCAAGCTCCTTGATTTCATCTCCTTAAGTCTGGGATCACCTTGAAGGGAAAAAGGGTCTTGAAGTGATGGTTGAAGGTAGTAATCTTCAAGGGAAAAAATGAGGAAGGCAATGTCCTAGGTTCTTATTTTAGCAGGAACAGAGGTTGAAAAAAATATCCAGACAAAACCAAACCAAACCAAACCAAGAAAATTGGTCCAGAACCAAAGCCTACTGGCTTACACATGGCTTTCAATTCACTTCGGTGTCTTGGAGTCAGAGATTTGATGGTGAGGAAAAGTCTTTCGCTTCTGCTACTGATAATGGCTTCCAGAGTGGAAATTGAATTAATTTCATCTCTATACAGTGGATCAACACAAGGCCATTATACCAGTTAAGAGCATAGCTAGTCCTCTCCCCAGCTCTATGACCTGGGTGGTTTTGAAGTGATACACACAGTTTGTACTGCTTCTGTATTTGGGTGAATTTCAGTCTCAGGGAATCATTTGTAATGTGTAGTTTATTGGGTCAATTTTATCTTTTCTGTTTATTCAGGGGCAAGAGAGAATAACAAGCAATTCATAGTGGATCTGGATACTGGGGTTTCCTGCAGAATCAGAAAGATCAATGCTTTTACTGACCTGATTAATTAACACAATCGGTCACTCATGTCTCTGCGCTACCTTCATGAGGTCTCAACTTCCCTCCCCAGCTGGTCTTTTCTGGGAAGGTTGGGCAAAAGTCATGTCAATTCATTCTGTACCACTGCTCACCAGCCAAGGTCCCTGAGCATCCCACTGCATTTGTTTTCACTCTGATCTGATCTCCAAGAACTGCCTCCTGCTTCCAGGATCTTTCCTCCTGTTGAGATCTTCTTCACCTTTTTCATCCTAGACCACCATCTTCACTCCAGGGCAAGCTCTTCTGGGAAACCTTTGGTTTTAGTAATCTTTTCTTTCCATAGCCCCAGGTCCCTTTTGTCCTAACCTAAGTGGTCTAGGTGCAGGAGCACTACTCATGATCAGGCTCCTGGTTGGCACTTATGTGTCTTCATTAATGGGAGGATTCAACACACACAAGGTTTGTTCAGTCCAGGTGCTATCAAAATTCAGAACCAGTCTGTGCTGCCTGCAGCCAGCAAACAGCAGGCTTCTGCTTGAGAGTTCAGAAGTTAAATTTTGCATATGCGTCCCCTCACACACGTGTACGCCCAATTATCTGCCGCTTGTTAGCATTCACAATTTAAGCAGGTTTTTTTCACCTACAACAGTTTAATAATCAGAAATTTAAGTAACTGAGCAATCTTCACCCTCAGTGGTTGAACAGAGCCAAATCCAAACACAAGGATGCCATATTCTGCAAGAAATCAGCAGTCAGCCACCTGTCCCCATGGGATTCACTCAGGATTAGAGATGTAAACAAACACAAAACATTCTGGAAACACGATCAAATATCACTCTTTTTTTGAATATACAAATGGGTATTTGCTGGAATGTTTGCAGTGTTACCCTAGACCCAATGAGGCAAAATTTCACTGTACTCCAGTGGGTCTGAATCTGAAATCAGCAGCTGAAACCAAGCCCCAGAAGCAAGTGAATCTCCTAACAGCCATAGAAAGTATGATTGCCGGCTGGTGTTGAGAAAACTGAGTTACTGTAAGGCTAATGGTATCATGCAAGTTCCACTGTCTCTTTTTTTTAACGAATTAACTAAAGTAGTAAAGATGATCCCCTTTCTGCTTTTCTAAAGAAGGCATGCATCCTGCTCCAAATTAAATTAACAGTTAACTCCTTTTGACACAAGCTGTGCATGATCAGAGCCCAGACAAGCTGTAATTTATACAAAGATTTGAAAACAGAAGTGGAATTGTTTGCAGATTTCAAAGAGAAGTGAGCTGCAGAGTTAGACTGGGGATAAGTGCAAGCCTACACAATTCAGAAAGGTCTTTTCCAATCAGAGGGGTTAATTAAAGAGCTATAAGCAAGTTAAGTTGGTTTTTGATGCACAGTGCTCCCTTGGAGCTTTCTGAGTGCACCCTGTAGATCCCATCTTCACTGAAACTGAATTGAAAATAGTTCTGTCTAAATGTGCTTATCTCAAAGATAAATCACCTAAATATGCATCCTGTGTCTCAAGCTAGGCACACACAGATAGCGTTTCCCAGCATAGCTGAAGATCCAGAATGGACAACAGATTTAGGATGTTTATTGCTGGACTCAGATGAGTTCAAGTGAGTCCTTAGAAACACTATCACACGGACAATCTTGTGACAGACCCACATTTACAAAACTCTTATCTTTGGCATCCATAGCTGGTGCCATACAGTGAATTCAAAGTTGTCTTTTGGTAAAAACAAGGGATAGAAAGAAAAAGAATAAAATGGGAAAGATAAAAGCTCTCCCAGGGTTATTTCAGGGTGAACAGACAAGCATCTTGCTGAGATTGATCTCCCAAGTACAGCAAATTAACACAACAATGAGGATAATTTTCTCTCCCTGTGTCTTTCCCCTAGTCAATCAGAAAAACACAGTACCATATGTTTTTCACTGGGACCTGCTCAGAGTCTTTATTGTTTTTCCTCACTTCTAATGCTCTTGGTGTTGATTGCAGCATGCTTTGATCAGGTACAAGTGTTCCAGATCGAGGGGTAGCTAGGCTTTGTGCATGCAGTATTGCTGGGTAATTCTTATCAGCTAATACCTACTATGCTATTAGCTGAGACTTGTTTTTTCTCTGTTATAAACCAAAGGCTACTAAAGGGAGGGGAAGTTTGGGAGATTCTCATGCTATTGCATTTTGTAGGTGCATGGCCATGAGAATAACCACGCAACAACAACAGCATGAGAAGGACAAGAGAAAACACTGTCTCAGCAGCCGCAAGGGAAAGACAGACTGCAGATTGGAAGCCCTCAGCATGACACAGGTGAAGGTACTTTAGGTGCTGCAATAATATCTTGCTGCAGGAAGGAGCATTCCTGATAGTACCAGTACACCTGCAAAATGTTAAGTGAAACCCTTCACCTGATTCTGCTTTCCTTCCTATCCTGTGACTGTCTCATCCCCTGCATTTTAAGTTGAGTGGGTAGGAAATATCTCCTGGCAGATGTTTGTGTTGGCAAGTCTCACAGGACTCTTATCTCCTTTGGGAATTTAAGGTACTGTGCCAAGGCACTTCTCCAGTGTCACCTTTCTGTCATTCTCCTTTGGCAGGTGTTGCAATCTCCTGAGCAAACACCTGGAAAAGTGTGTTGGGAGCCAGAGGATCTAGCTAATACCTACTGAGGGCAATGTGGCACTGAACAAGTTACAGCTTAGAGTCAAGGCCCTGCAAATTAGCAGAAGGTTGCTCTTGGTGACTCCTAGGTAGGCAGGGGGTGTGCAGCAGTCCAAGCTAGCCACCATGCACATGACAAAACTGGAAGAGAGTAGTTGCAACCGCATGCAACTCTCAGCTGTTGCTCCAGCTTCATAGAGGGAGGACTAGCAGTAGGGACTGGTGATTAACACAGCATTAGAGCAAGATGCTCAAACAGAAATATAGGTCAGAAAGCTTTCAAATATCCTGCATTAAAGAGCTTATAACACATTTCCTGACATATTGCTGTAAGCAAAGGTTAATCTTTTCTGGGGTCACTTGTAAGCAATTTCAGAGTTGCATTATGCTGATTTTGCAATCTACTTTGGGAGTACAGATCCTACATTGGATAACTGGAAGTCGAGTCAGGTGCTGACTGCTTTGCCTCCAACTGTCTTAAGAATAAAGATTTTTACCTCATAGCTTTTACCTCCTCCTGGTCTCTTTTATTCTTGTAGAGCCTGCAGAGAAGTCTGCCCTAAGTCTGCAGGTCCCTTTGTACAGTTTGCCTGGTGGGCTGCCATGGGAGGGGCAGGTGGGACAGGAGCAAATCTGGTAGTTTTCTGCCAGCAACCTGCACCACAGGTAAGGTTTGAAGTCCATGTGTGCTGAACCAAACACGGCAGGTTCCCACACTGGACAGTGTTTCGGTGAATCGGCATTTCTCATCGGGAATGGGCTCCACCAGAAGATTTCCTGCCAGATTTAATCAGGGTTGCTTAAAAGCAATCCAAAACACAGGCCAGGAAGGGAGGTAACAAAAAACCCCAGCTTTTTCACATTTTCTGAATTGTTTGGTAATTACATTTGTTGAAGATATAATTCATGCATGATTGTTTAGAGTTCCTCCTGCAACATTTATTGGCTCACGCACAATTATCTTTCTTTCCTTCCAGCATTGGTCTGTAATCAGTTCTATAAATGCTTTGAGATATTTGTTTGAAGACAATGGTTTTTTTGTAGGGAGTAAAGATGGACAAGAAAAATGTTTTCAAAGCTGCAGCCAAAGTGAAAGCTGGTAATCAAACAACTAAAAGGAAAATGCAGATTTTTCTGACCTCGTGAAAATGGATTCATGAGGAGTTAATTTTTTCTCCTTTCTGCTTTTTCTTCTTCCACACTGTATTTTACTTCTCTTGCTAAAAAGCACAGAACTCCAATATATTACCACAGATCAAACTTTTCCCATAGATGAAAAACTGTATTGGTTTAACTCGGTGACAGTATACACATGCTGTACTATGTCAGTACAGTTCAAACAGTATGACCTTTTTAATTACAATGCAGCTGCACCAGTAGATACTTTATACTTGTCTGGGAAACGAATAAGCAAGGTAGCTGTAATGAACTGTTATGCCAAGATGGCCATGCCCACACTCGGGGTTTATTTGTGTGAACTGATAGGAAACATTTCCTACCTGGCACAGCTACAGTGGTTAAAACCAAGAAAATATTGTCTGTGTACCAGACCATAAGGATGAAATGCTGTTGAAAGTCGCTGGCTGCTTTGTGCTCCTATAGCAATATAAGTATCTATAAATCCAGTTTAGCAGCCTAATTAATCAGAGCTACAGCAATTTGCATCACTGGAGTTGTTCAGTGAGAGCATACAGTAAATTCACCTCCTGGAGCTGGCTTCTGCCCCTCTTTGTGCTGTCTCTATCCTTGTGTGACTCCACTGACACAACCCAGCTTTATTATCAACTTGCTGTGCCAGGAGAAGAGTTGCTGTGTTTTTTTGCTCCTCAGACAGACTCTGGATTTTGTCCTCCCTCCTTCTGATGGCTTGTGAGTGAGCCTTGTCATGTTCAAGAAGGTTTCCCTGTACTGATTCGAGCCATCCCTGGAAGCTGAGGCTCAATTCGGTTCACCTGGTCTCACTCCACTGGGTTTGCACCTCAGCAGTGGCAGGTTCCTGACTTTCCCTTGCTGTGTGATGGCTGCTTTTGCCCCTCACCCAGGAGGCTGCTTCCTTCATGAATTGCTGGGAAAGCTTCAGTGTAAAGAGCTGGGTCTGGCTGGAGAGTTTTGTTTTGGTTTTGACAGTGTATTTGTGCTTATGTCCCTCCTCGACTAGTCCTGAGTTTGCTACCGACCTTCCTTCTGATCTTATTAAATCTAGTTGTACTCTGTGATGCTCAAACCCACTGATGTGCTGTTCTGCAATAAGGAAGACATTGTGTGATGTGGATGATCTTGTGACTCAGCGATGAACGTATGCATGGTCCTCTGTGAGACTGGGTGAGCAAAGACAGAAATGCAGCTGTCACCAGATGAGAGCACTTCAGCAAAGCCGCCTTTCAGTGCCTGTCCTAAGGATAAGAGCCCTCCTGGAGGACATGAGTATTTAAGACTAACACAGCAGTAACCTAGATCTTTTTTTTTTCAGAAATGAAGCAACACAAAAGGCTTATTTACTTACTGATCTCTAAGAAAAAAGAGACAGCAGAGTGGCTGCCTAATAATTGGATGTGAGCTGGAAGAGAAGTGTTTGTACGCCTTGGACTGAGAACACCTAAGCATGAAGGATGTGACAATTCAGGATTTGAAGTTTGCTTCTTATTAATGTAAGTGCCATTTGTAAAATGCAGCTCTGGATACTGAGCACGCACAACACATTTGGTTGCTCAGACCTGTGCTTGATTAGGGCCAGCCGACATGAGCAAGAGTTTCTAACATGATATTCAGCTACTGAGTCTTAAAATCAGTATTTATACAGTATCACTAAAATCTGAAGTGTTTTTCTGAAAACCAGTCCTGATGGTCTCTCCAGGGAGACAACAGTCTGCTGGTATAAAATGTAGACTTTTTTAATTAGTGGAGCGATCCTCTCGTGTTTGGCTTCAGTATTTGCACAAGGGCTGCAAGTTGAGTAGAGATTTGTAGACTCAAGCTAGATTAAAACTAGACAAAATAAGACAAGAGGACATATGTTACAGAGTTAATGAGAATGAAAGAAAGCAGTTATAGTAATATAGTCAGAAAGTCACACTCAATGTATTATCGGAGCAGCACTACTCTTCCTATTTTTAGGTTCAGTCCTTTGTGAGGGAAGATTAGCTTCTTGCAAAGGGTGTTTTAAGAGAGAATGAGCAGAAGACTGGTGACGGGATTATGAAAGCAGGTCCAGGCATCAGGCATTGATGACAAAAAGTCCACTAACAAGGGACAGAGTAGTGGATGAAGGAAGCAGAAAGGTTTGGAAAAAGAAATCCAGTCTTGCAAAAACAAATCAAATGACTTGCTCATAATGAATATTTTTATTATGCTTCTGGACATGAAGTCAAAACCAAAACATATTTCATGAGAAGGGGCTCCCAGAAGATTCCAGTCTGAGAGCTGAAACTCGAGTTTTATTGCTATTATTATTATTTTTCAGCCTCTTCATCACATGTCTGTGAGTTTCTGTTAATTTTTCTTTTCCTCTTCCAATGAAGAAATAAAATCAACGTGTTCATGAAGAGGAGACAGAAGAGCTGGCCACTTCTGATTTTATCTGATGAAGAGTCAAGATCTTCTGGGGAAATAAGAAATAGCCATGTATAAATTCTGGATTCTGTGAAAAGAACATTTTCTGTTGGAATTATTTCCCCAGGAGAATCTTGACCATTTCTAATGGCCAGCAAAGCCTCTGAGCTAAGGCAGAATGTGACAAGAAATTTGTCCAGAGGTCTGGACTGCATCAAAGGTAGCTTAAGTTTTGGAATATTTCAGAGAGATTATGTGATTTTTCTTTTGGGACCTTTGGCTTGTGGGGTCCATCACTGTATTTCATATGAGAGAGCCCTCCTGGTTATGAGTAGTCACTGAAAGACCCTTTCTTCTTACCAGCCCTCTAACAAGCTCTTCCAGCTCCTGCAGAGACATGTGTTTGAATATTCCAGAAGTGCTAGGGGAGAAAGGTGTCTACCTCATAACTCTATTTCACAGATTTCCTCCATTGTCTTGTAACAATTGTCTTGTTAGCTAGTTATGTTGAAATCACTTTTTGCTCAGAACAAGTTAAAGCAAAATGAACATTGAATTATTTGGTTTTGGTTTCCAAAATAGATGGACACCATCATTGCCAATATGTTTAAAAGATACATCAAGACATGAAAAACACTTACACCAATTCAAATTTTGAATGTCTCTCTCTTACCCTGTCTGTCTGACCTGTTAAAGACTTTCTATGACACATCCTTGTGAGGCATAAATTATAACACAAGCAACCCACTAACTCACAATGGGGCATCCTTATTCTGATTGCATATCATTATGTTGGTACTGTATGTGGAGGTACTCAATTGCTAAAAAAATAGTAACTTCTATTACTGCATTAGCGCTATAGGCCAAGGAGGCAAATGCAAAGGAAGAATGCAGCAGCTGAAGCTGGGTGCTCAGAGAGGTGCTAGGTTTAAGCACAAGCAGCTCAGTAACTTCAGCAGTTTCAATGAAACAAGATTCTCATCCACAGTGCAACTGTACAGGAAAGACAGGCGTGTCTGAGGAAATTAATGCTCCCTCCAATACCCAAAGATGCCAGTGTCTAATTGAACCTCATAACTGGTTCAAATTATGCTAATCTGATTAGCTTCATCCTCTCCTCCTGCCCTCATTCCTTGATAGCCAAGATCCTCTGGCAAACAGCTCATTCCCATCATGCTCCTGATGCACTGGTTACAGCATAAATGTACCAGGGTGGCAAACCTCACTGTCTGTGTGCAATCAGCATCTTCCTATGCAAGGGAAGCCCTGGAGCAGCTAGGGAGGCTGGTTTTGCAGAAGCTGTACTTTGATACCTCAGTACAAAGAACGTGCACCACAAAGAATTAAAATTTAGTTCTGCATCTTCCCACACAGTTTTCTATGAGAAACCTCTGTCTAATTTAGTGTGAATAGAAAAAAGCACATATGGGTATTACTAACACCTGCTTTTCATTTTGTAAAGAATGAGGCTGAGCTTCCTGTGGTCTAAAGCTAAATTGTCAGCACAATTCTGGTAGCAGATTTTTAAACACCTTTCGTGGTGCAAGAAGCGAAAGAACACCAATCAATTTTAAGATCAAAGGCTGAATTTACAGGATTGGCAAAGAAACTCCTCTCCTTACTTGTATGCAGCACAAATGAGCTATGTAAATCTCAGAGAATTGTGATGAGGCCACGCACTGATATTCTCCCCAGTGCTTCTCTGGCTAGAGCCTCTTCAATATTTTCCTCTAGTCTGGACATACACCACAAATACCAGGTGTCATTTTAGGGAGAATGGGAAGCTCACTGGTCTCTGCTGCTTGAGACAAAAGCATGTTACATAATGTAATTAATTTTGCTGGGCGATAAAGGAAATGCCATAAATAGCCAACAGGCTGCTTAAGGGAGAGAGTGAGCAAGCAGTCCTGAGCCTCCCAAAGCTTTTGCTGGCTGGTCCTTTCATCAGCGGACTCACTGAGGAATATCTGCTGTTCCAGGAGAGATAACCTTTGCTCCATCCATTTCTTTAAATGGTGGATTAGTTAAATCTCATTTTCTAATGTACTCAGATGTGAATCTAGGTGCTGCTCCATGGGTAAGGCAGAACACAATGTGCCCCTTCAACAGACCCTCCATAATCCCCACAGATGGTTCAAATATGATGGGAACCTTTTCCGCTCACCTCTCCAGATGCTTAAAAGTTTTTCTCAAAGACCCAGTTCCAGTGTCTCTGCTGTGCCATGTGGAGGTGAGACATGTCCCTGATAGCACCATGACATCGCAAGCTGCCCAGGGCTGTCAACCCACATCTCCGTCTTCCCTGGTGCCCAGGCAGCAAAGCTCTGGCAGCATCTGGGACAGTGGTTGCTGCTGGCAGCTCTGTTACCCACAGAGAAGGTTGAGTAACAGTACAGGGCACATTGGCTGCAGGATCTTGGTGGCTGTCAGCCCACCCTCTGGACCCGCAGAAGCCCATACATGTTACAGAGTACTTCTAGGAAATGATACAACCCGAAGCTAGCAAGGGACTCCTTTTGGTGATCATCTGTTGGTTCGTTGTTTTTTAGCACAACATCTCCCCACTGTCCATGGCCTTCTAGGTTTGGACACTTCTGTAGCCCAGCCGCTGCAGGGACCATGCATATACCTGAGCTAGCATTGTTTTAGCTCACTTTAGTGCTGCTGGCAAGGAAGCTGCAGTAGCCCAATGCTGGACATGAAAATGGTCTGCCAAGGGTTGTTTAATCGGTTGTTTTGGACAGTTCTGTAGCTCACAGCAAGTTCTGTGGACACATTGAGTTGGTTACTGTGAAGCTGGCTGATGTGCACCTCCAAGCTGTGACACAGATGTATCTTTTGTGGCTTGTGAACATGGGCTTACATCTTCTGTTTTCTCATCTGTGTGCTCTTTATCACTAAGGTCAGTAACAGCGATTCTGCCTCAGGGGAGCTATACAGGACCCACCAGACACTGCTGTTTTTGAACCAGGCAGACAGTGCCTGCAACTGCCCCTGCAGCCCGTGCTGCACTCCAGACCAAGCCAGGGAGTGCAATGGCAACCCACTAATGCTTGGCCTTCAGACCAGCCCGAGTGGGGTCTGTGAGCTCCTTGTCCTGTCTCAGATTAGTAGCTAATGCTACTCTGACAAGTGCTGAGCCAACTGCTTTAACATTTAATTCCTTTAGGCTTGTGTATCAAAACACATCTTGCTTTTCTTATTTTTTTTTTTTTAATTTAGCACTGACAACTTTCCTTGGGCAGCTCTTTTACTGGAAATACATTATGTGTCAACTTTTGATGGAGACGCGTCAGATGAAACCCAAGTGATGAGACTAAGACCCATTTCGCTTGCAGTGTTTACTCCAAGTGTGAAACAAGCCAGACCTCTGGAGGCAAAAGTCAGGTGCATCAACTCACTCCTTCAGCCTCTTCTTCTCTTTCTTATAGATGAGAGTGCCACGTGCCTACTGCCAGTCCCTGCTGGGCACAGCATGGGGCAGCAAGGAGCTGTGACGGCTCTCCTGAACTCAGGCAGTGTATCTTGCCCACCTCCTGTCAGAGGTACCTGTCAAACTGATCAAGCTCAGAAATCAGCTATGTGTTTCCTGACATTTCTATATAACTTTAACAAATATGAAAGGCAGAGGTGTCATTAAAATGCAAACCCAAGGACACCTTGTTATTCACAGTAGCAGGTTAAATGCTGCAGAATTCATCCCTGTTACTCTGCAGCTCTTTCTTGATACAAGTGTCTTCAGAAAGGTTTTGAGGTCAAAATTTACCTGAAAGAAAAAAGAAGAAAGGGAGAATGTTCAGGAAACATTCATGAATTCAAAACAGCTTTCTAAACAAAAAATATTTCAAAAATAGCCAAAGGTCAAAAACTGTATAAACCTTGATCAAGGTCAGCATTTACCTCAACACAAATATCTTCTTAATAGAGTCAGAGTTGTTTTGGTTGAGCAAAGCTTAACAGAAAGTTTTCCATGCAAATGTATTTCTGTAAAAGGAAAAGCAGCAGGAAATCCCCTCAGCCAGTCCATGTTTAAAATCATGTGTCAGAGACTCTTGCAACTCCTTGAGATAAGAATTTTACCTAGGCTGAGTGACATGTACATCCCATACAGTGCTTTAAAATCCAGAGCAAGAAAAGATTTCCTGACTTCATCATATATATCACATTTGTTAATGTTGGCTGCTTTGTTTTCATTACATTTGCCTTCCTTGTCAGCACCCCTGCTAAAATAAAGCAATCCCCAGGCAACTTTCACAGACACACAGTGGGAAGAATGTACAGTCATTATATGGGGTCAAATTCAACATTGCAAAACTCCATTTACTTTAATTGAATGTGACTCACACATTATACACTGTAGGAAGTGCGTATTTGCCTTCCTATGTGGGGCTTTGGGAACTTTTCTGAATTAGCTGCAATTATTTGCCAAGTGCTGTTCCTTGGCATAGAACATCTGAATGAAGAAGTAAATTTTTTAACATTTTCTGCTTTATGAAAGAAAATGAACTGAAAACCTCATTCCATTCCCCACTCACCCTTCTCACCAACACCACAAATATTAAAGCTGCAGCAATGCCCACATACCCCCATGCCTAACCTAAAAATCGAGGTTTATTCTTGATTTTGCCAAATTATTCTTTTAGAACTTTGCACGATCTGAGTAAACACAAAACGAAGGAGCCCCAGAGAAGACAGAGATTATTTCAGATCCTGCCTGTTAACATTGCTTGCTACTTCTTTTCCAGTAGTTGCTTGCAGCTGATTATCACTTTGGAGTAGATCCTCATATATAAAAGATTGCCCAGTTCCCTGTTTCTGAGTCACCTTTACTTTTGCAAAAGTCCAAGGCAGATGAAATAAATGAAAAGTCAGGTTGATGGTCTCTGAAAGGGCAACCTTCTTTCCAGGTAAATCAATTGATCCTTGAAACCCTTTTCTGACAGCCTTGGAATTGGGCCTCTACCACTAGTGCCATGGCTGTGATTTAAAGTTATAGGGTATGATTCTCCTCTTGGTTACAGCAGTGAAAATCTTTAATTTCAAGGAAGTAATCAGAGTGACTTTGGGAGAGCTTTGCTGGGTTGTCTGTGGAGTAGATGAGATCTGGATCTTGTCCCACAGTCCTTTGAGGTATTAACATTACCCCTTAAATCAGAGCATTGCATTTCACATTTATAATTACACCCTTATCATACAGGATTTTGCTTGTCTGTGAAGAACCCCCCACAAATGCTTTTGACTCAATGTGGAAATCTAGAAGCTCAAATCAGCAAGAAACACTGCCGAGATTTCCTCTGTAATCTGTGACATGCAGTCAAAAATGAACAGGTTGTTTTTAATTATAATTGACTTTTTTTTCTCGTGGTTGTCCCAGAACAAGGCATTCGTCTTGCTGGAAAAGTGGCACCACTTACAACATTGCCAAAACGTGAGCTCCGAGGAAGAAGCTGTAAACAGACCTCTGGGGAGCTTCAGAAAGCATCTGTCTGTTATTCTGTAAAGTTTAAAACCAGGGAACTTGATTTTCCCGGTCTCTGAGTAAGAGAGGAAGAGGAAGAAGAAGAAGAAGAATCTTCTTCCCTACCTGTAATGTGGCTTTTAGGGCTGGGCTTTATGGGCAGGTCTGCTGTTGGTGGACACCTCTGTGCTGGTGATACAACACTGATCCCAATCTCCTGGGTCCCAATCTGCAGGCTGGGACCTGTCACAGCCCCCTGGCAAGGCAAGCCGTAGCAATGCATCCTGCTCCCATGCCCACATGGCCCTGGAGAGGAAACATAGCTTCAAGCATAAGTTCAGACTCCTGAAACTGGGGCCAGGATTTCCCATTGGCAGATCTGTTTGCTATTGCCATATGCTATACACCACCCGCTCTGTCCCCTTGTCGTTCCTTATCCCTCACACTGCACCGACTCCTGCTAAGTCATCAAACATGGTTCACAGCCATAAGCACGTGGTCAAAAAACGCATTGGGTAAGTGCAGAAAACGCACAGTTAAATTAGGAAGTAGCATCAGTTCAACAGAGTGCAACTCTTTCCTGGGGATGTGAATATCAGCACGGCAAAGCACTTTCTGAATCAGATGAGCTATTAATAAATACTTTTTTTTTCTTAAAGAGCTGTGAAAAGAAATTTGAGGATTGGGAAAATTTGCAGCATTGAAAAAACCAGCTCCTGTGAAGCCTTCTGTCCTAGGTTTCTCCCTGAGAGCTGGCACAAGCCCTTTCCCTCGTTTTTTGCAGTGTCCACTGACCCAGCCTGTTCAGGGGCCTTTATTAGTGTCGGCTACAGCAGAAGCAGCACCGCATTTCTGTTTTCCTCTGAAAACAAACATTTAAGCCCTCCTGGCAGAATTACCATGCCACAGGGGAAAAAATGCCCTTGGTCATCAGATCTGTCAAGATTTAGTACGTATCTGTATGAGGAGTGTAACGTCCCCGGCAGGCAACATGATTGACACACAATGTCTCTCGGCATTATTTTATTGAGTCAACTCCTGTGAACTACAAAGATCTCAGGGAAGCTTCAGCACTCACAACCTAGTGTGGAGGAGACAATCTCGCCTGGGTTCCTGTAGAAGAGCCAGAGGGTGCTAAGGGCTGGGAAAGCTCAAACAGGGCAGCAAGGTCAAATCCCAGTGTTGAGTCTCAGCACCTTCAGGCCTTATGAGATGTCCCAAACAGCTGGACAGAGCACTGATTTCTGCCATAAGGACCTGGTTTCGGAAGAACCGTACCTGCTGATGGATGATACCAGTGACTTTTTAAAACAAGAAGTTCAGATTTCATACTGTTGAGTGTCAGCATTGTAATATTTAAATAAAATGCTGCTCGGGCAGTACAAAGTGTACAGCAACTGAAACTGCAAAAGTCCACACAGCTCAAATGAGATAAATGTAATAAATTGTGTAGCAGAATTTGGGTCAGATAGTAGCTTATGGGCATGGTATCTTATAATTTCAGGAACTCATACAGCAAAGCTGAAACATAAATATCGTTTTCACTACCAAAGCAGGAAAAATATTTTCAACTGGTATGGGACAAAGTCAGGAGTTTTGTGCAAAGGATAAAAATTAGGCTATAATAAAGCCAAGGAAAAAGG
>NW_010168452.1:34796-39590 GCF_000695765.1 Mesitornis unicolor
GAGAAATCAATTTTGAGGTTATACCTATTTTAGCAGTATCCAAGGGAAAAGTAAACAAACTATGTGCCATTGTAGACCAAGCCATAAGGTAAGGCTCGGCAGAATGTTCCCATAAAGTATATATATATATATATATATATATCACATCAAAAGCAGCCGGTCACATAGGATTTGACTCATGGCCTGGTTAAGGCACAGTTCCCTTTCACAGGTAAATTTTATCAAGTTACAGGCAAGCCTGTAACCCAACACAAAAAAATTATCAGAGATGGAAATCCATTGTGGGAAGGAAAGTAGATTGAGGAAAATTTTTACTTCGTTGTGTAAACACAGTAAAAAATACACCTGAAGATGCACAGAGAGCAAATAGCAGCATCCAGCAAAATAAACAGCATTCAAGCTATCCAGACCCACTGAATCTATCAGATAATGCTAGAAACCTATTTTTTTCTTTCAAGCTGTTGAACATTTTTTCATTTGTACACACAGAGCTAGCTGGAACCTGAGATCTGAAGGGTGGGGGGAAAAAAAAGAAAGAAAAAGGAGAAAATATGTGCCTGTGTATATAAAACTAGCTTAGCTGAAACTCCTCAAATATACAGTTTGTGTCATAGTCAGATAAAAGTCCAGGTTAGTCTTCTGTCCTATTTGGACCTCTTTGCTCACCACGCATCACAAAAGCACATGTATTTTTATTGATTACCTCTGACCACACCACTATATTCAGTTCTTTTGCTGCATTGTTGCATTGATTTCTTCTGCCCAACTCACACTATTGATTTTCCACATTCCTGTTACACATCTCCTATGCTGCTCTCAGCTACCCACTTGATATAATAGGGGAAGTATAAGATTAAGTCCTCATCTTACAAACACTTTTGCATGTGAAGAATTTACACACAAGGATAAATCCAAGGCCACCACTCTGTTGCAAGGTTTATGCATGATGTTGTATGTGTGAATTTTTTTAATAGAATATAAGGATTACATGAAGGTATGAATCAAGGATTGTATGCAATCCTTTGCTCTTGTTCCTCATCAAGGCAATAGCAAACAGTTCAAGGCCAACACTGAGCTTTCAGCTGTTCTGCCAAAACTATCTTGAAGGGCGGTCAGTTCAAGTTATTAACACACTGCTGAAAGTAAGACTTTTCTGCCTAGAATGGACTAGATTTCCAACTGAGGTCAGAACTCACACTTGCAGCCAGATTTTAAGGAAAAGACAGCACCTGATATGCCCTACACTGAGTTACTGGATTTTTTCAGATGCACTGCACTGGAGATGCTGAGGTTGTTGGGAAGTCGTCTCCTGTGGATGCAAAACCTTTGGAAATTCTACTTCAGAACACAATCCATGTATCAGACATAGATGCACATCTTTCACATCCGGTCAGGAAATCTCTAGCTACACTTTTTCTGTGGGTAATCATATATTTCAATCTTTTTTTTTCTTATCTTGAAATTTATAACTTTAATTGTAAAACCAACAGTTCTCAGTGAAAAACAGAAATCTTACATGTATCAGCAGTGTTAATTTTTTTCAGATTTTCAGTGAGAAGTTGATATATTTCACAGAAGAAAGAGCATGTGTGTGTTTTTCAGAGTTGCTGTAATGTTTAATAAAATTACATTTTAAGTAATTGCATGTATTGTTCCAAGCAGAGGAATTTTAATATGAAGAACTGAGTAATCATGTAACATTTAAAAATGATAGTCTGAATAGTTTGCTGAAATACATCATCACTATGGAGAAAATACGCTCTAAGTTTTTGTATGACATGGTATTACAAATTGTACATGATAAGATGTTTAGAACCCAGCAATTATTTTGTAAGTAGAAATTATTTCCCTTGAATTATAAACTGTCTACCTCCCTGAATTCTGGTGAAGATGAGGAGGAGTTGCTTTGGAGATTTCTTTGTCAATCAAAATGAGAACCTCTTGCACAACATTGTTTCTTTCAGTCACTCCTGTTTAGAAGCAGGGAAAAAGGCATATATAACATAATTGTACTAAAGCAAGAATGGACAACGTGAATGCATGGGGAAAACAGTGATGTCTGATTATTATTACTGTTCAGTTTCACAGGTCCCTTGGATGCTATTTCCTATCAACTTTATAGCTGTTTCATCCAACCCCAAGAATAGGTAACAAAATGTTGTAGCCACAAGGGAGAGATTTTCCTTTTCATATAAAAACTTCATGGTGACACTATGAAAATTGTATTGCTTAACAATCTTTATGTGATATTAAACATTTGACAGACCTGTTTGTGACAACCTTACGGAGCATTTACTAGCCTGGGGAGCCAAAGGTAGGAGCTCAGCATCACCTTACACTGAGCGACCTTTGCTAATTAGTCACAAAACAATGTTTTCAAAAATGTTTGCCCAGAGCTTTTAACTAAGAAAAGCAGCAGCATATTGCTCTTGGAAGAAAGAGGGGAAGGTGAACAAACTGTTACCTTCTTGATCGCAGCGTAGCTTCTTAGCTGTGCACAGAAATTACCTAGCACACAATCACCAGTATGCACTGGCAAGAAACGGGCTTCTTGGTGGGTCTCGCAAGCTCTGCATGACTCAAAATGCCAGATCAGGTATTCTCAGGTATTTGAGGGACCCATATTGTTGCAATCAGAGGATACCTCTGCTCATAAGAGGATACCTCTGCTCATATGTAAGTTATACTGGCTAAAAAAAGAAAAAAAATCACATAGGCACTTGGACAAATCTGCAAGTGTGCCTCTGTCTCTCATGGGTGTTCCCTGTAGCCCACATGCCCTGTGCAGCAGTCTGGACTGGGTGCTGTTCCCCTTGATGTGCTCCTTGATGTGCTCCTCCACTACCAGGTGTCACAACCCAGGGCAGGGACAAGAGGAGAAGGCTCCTGGGTCACGGAATGGCATTTTGGAGTCTCCTTTCACCACCCAAGGACAGCAGAGTGGTCAGCAGGCTTCCCTGGAGTTGAAGTAAATTTGGGGATGATGCAGTTGGTGGTAGAGTCTCACAGGTCTTCCATGAGGGCTGCTGTTGAAAAACACCACAAACCATGGTGTATAGACAAAATTAATCTAAAATCTATTTTCAAGGTTGCTTTTATCGCAAGATGAGTTTTCTGCTTGATGTTTTCCCTGAATTCACTTGTATGCTCAAGGTAGCAGGCATGATCCCTAGCTCGTGTGTATTATCACAGTATTGTAGCTGGCTATGGACATCCAGGCAGTGTCTCAAAGAAAGTTTAGGATATAAGTAAAATGCAAAGCAAACTATTTTAAGCTGCTCTTTGAAAAGAGAATGAAGGTGGCTTCTTTGTTTCTCTCTACTAATGTCTCTTAAAGAGTTTGTCATCTCCCTCCGAAGGCACAGACCCGGTTTAGTGGCTGAGGCAGTTTTATTCCCAGATAGAGCTTCATCAGCAAATAAGCTGCACTGCTGGAGGATATCAACTGTCTACCTCTCATCTGTGTGATCAAACCATGGCCGTTTATTATTCTGTTATTTTCAATCCCCAATGTCTTTAGCCAGCAAGTGATCTCAAAACATTGCTTTCTAGCTTTTCAAATCAATTGATAAATAGCATTTGTTTATCTCCAAGGAATCAATGCACAATTACTTTGAACTCTTTCAAGAAAATAAGATTTTTCAGATACTATATCCTCCCTTCAGTCCCTTCAACAAGCTTGATTCAAAAAGCAAAAAGAAAGAAGCAGCATGAGTAGCAATGCAGACTTACAGAAATATGAATGGTCTGCAGTCAAATTATTTTCTGAAACTGGGGTCTTTATTGTTAATCTCAGTACTTTCTTTCTTTTTGTCCCAGACTCCCGTCTCTACAGGAGAAAGTGAAGGGTCCAGGCTTTAGGGTGTGTTTTAAATCTTAGGAAGTTTATAGTGTGGTATTTACTGTGAATCACCTGTGAAGAAATTAGTCAGACAAAGCAAGAAGTTCTGAATTTCAAGTATACAAAATTTGAAGCTCAGAGTGACTGGCGTAATGGGTGAATTTACTTGCATCCAGGATATCTGAAAGTCTCTCAAGCCATCTAAGTTTTCAGAACAGGAATAAAGAATTGCAATATGAGGTCCATCAGTCAGCCAGTGCTAAACTCTATAGCTACGTGTTTAGTGGCTGCAGGAGAAACTAGTAAACATTACCCCAGTAAGGTAGTTGTTTCTGGGTGATGGACCTGGTGTAACTGGAATTTAATTTATTTCATAAGAAAATCCATATACATAGGCCCATGCCTGACAGTTGTAAGAAATAACATTTTAAAATCACTTTAAATATGATAGAGTACCATGACATGACATACTTAAGAAAAAGATGCTTTTCTTCAGATAGTTTTACAATTAAGCTACTTTGAGATTACTTGACACTGATAGAATGGAGTTTACCAGAGAGATTATATCGCGTGTCATTGCAGCACATATTCCTCTTTGCAAGTCTGACTCAAAGGATGTGCAGGAATTAAATGAGCTGCTTTCTTGAAAGAGTTCCTGTCTAGAATAGAGGAGCTTTCCAGGGACTTCCCTTAAAAACAGTATTTGAGTGCTTCAAATGAAAGACAGAGTAAAACTGTACCAAACAAAGAGGTAAATTCTGCTTAAGGAGAAACTCCTTTAATTTGGTTGTTTTAGTTCAGGACTCTGTCTAGAATCAAAAACCTTTTTCAACACATGACTTAAAACCTTAGTTATTTATTTTCCTAATCACCAAGGGAAACAGCCATTAACCCAACAATTCAGTGTAATACAATGATGGTAAAATCTATCAAAATAGTAGATATAAAGAGCA